>NC_061509.1:277246373-277321019 GCF_022539505.1 Lolium rigidum
TCCTCGAAAGAGAATGAAGTTACCTTATGATTCTATTATTAGAACAAATTATGATGTCGATGCTTCATCTCTTGATAATACTTGATTCACACTTTCGCGCCTAGCTGAAAGGCGTTAAAGAAAGCTGCTATGGGAGACAACCCATTATTTTACTACAGCACTTTTGTTTTATATTTGAGTCTTGGAAGTTGTTACTACCGTAGCAACCTCTCCTTATCTTTATTTTATTGCATTGTTGTGCTAGAAAGTAAAGTCTTTGATAGTAAAGTCAATACTAGATTTGGATTACTCGCCAGAATGCATTTCTTACTGTCACGAATTTGGGCAGGGTTCTCTCGTAGGTAACTCAGAAAAATCTACCAATTTACGTGCGTGATCCTCAGATATGTACGCAACTTTCATTCAATTTGAGCATTTTCATCCGAGCAAGTTAAGTGCCTCTCGAAAATTCGTCTTTACTGATCGTTCGTTTTGACAGATTCCGCCTTTTATTTCGCATTGCCTGTTTTGCTATGTTTGATGGATTTCTTTGTTCCATTAACTTTCAGTAGCTTTGTGCAATGTCCGAAGTGTTAAGAATGATTATGTCACCTCTGAATATATGAATTTTCAATTATGCACTAACCCTCTAATGAGTTTGTTTTGAGTTTGGTGTGGAGGAAGTTTTCAAGGGTCAAGAGAGGAGGATGATACAATATGATCAAGAAGAGTGAAAAGTCTAAGCTTGGGGATGCCCCCGTGGTTCATCCCCGCATATTTTAAGAAGACTCAAGCATCTAAGCTTGGGATGCCCAAGGCATCCCCTTCTTCATCGACAACTTATCGTAGTCACCTCTAGTGAAACTATATTTTTATTCACCACATCTTATGTGCTTTACTTGGAGCGTCTCGTTTGCTTTTATTTTTGTTTTTGTTTGAATAAAATCGGATCCTAGCATTCTTTGTGTGGGAGAGAGACACGCTCCGCTGTTGCATATGAACACATGTGTTCTTAGCTTTATTCTTAATGTTCATTGCGAAGGTTGAACTACTTCGTTCATTGATATATGGTTGGAAACGGAAAATGCTGCATGTGGTAATTGGTATAATGTCTTGAATAATTTGATACTTGGCAATTGTTGTGCTCATATAGATCATGTTTAAGCTCTTGCATCATGTACCTTGCACCTATTAATGAAGAACTACATAGAGCTTGTTAAAATTTGGTTTGCATGATTGGTTCTCTAGAGTCTAGATATTTTCTCGGTTGAGGTGTTTGAACAACAAGGAGACGATGTAAAGTCTTATAATACTTACAATATGTTCATATGTGAGTCTTGTCTGCACCATTTTATACTTGAGTTTGCTTCAAACAACCTTGCTAGCCTAGCCTTGTATTGAGAGGAATTCTTCTCATGCATCCAAATCCTTGAGCCAAAAACTATGCCATTTGTGTCCACCATACCTACCTACCACATGGTATTTCTCCGCCATTCCAAAGTACATTACTTGAGTGCTACCTTTAAAATTCTATTCTTTGCCTTTACAATATATAGCTCATGGGAAAATAGCCTTAAAAACTATTGTGGTGAAGAATATGTACTTATGTATCTTATTTCTTAATAAGTTGCTTGTTGAGCGGTAACCATGCTTCTCGGGGACGCCATCAACTTTTACCTTTGTTGAATATCATGTGAGTTGCTATGCATGTTCGTCTTGTCTCAAGTATGGGCGATTTTCATGATCAAATGGTTTGAGTATGCATATTGTTAGAGAAGAACATTGGGCCACTAACTAAAGCCATGATTCATGGTGGAAGTTTCAGCTTTGGACATTAATCCTCAATCTCTTATGAGAATATTAACTGTTGTTGAATGCTTATGCATTAAAGAGGAGTCCATTATCTGTTGTCTATGTTGTCCCGGTATGGATGTCTAAGTTGAGAATAATCAAAAGCGAGAAATCCAATGCGAACTTTCTCCTTAGACCTTGTACAGGCAGCATAGAGGTACCCCTTTGTGACACTTGGTTGAAACATATGCTATGCAATGATAATCCGTGTTAATCCAAGCTAATTAGGACAAGGTGCGAGCACTATTGGTATACTATGCATGAGGCTTGAAACTTATAGGATGTCTTATACATAACACATATGATTTATTACTACCGTTGACAAAATTGTTTCTATGTTTTCAAAATGAAAAGCTCTAGCACAAAAATAGTAATCCATGCTTCCAGCTGCGAAGGGCCAATGTTCTACTTTATTGTTGAGTAAGTTCACCTATTCTTTCTATCTTAGAAGCAAACACTTGTGTGAACTGTGTGCATTGATTCTTACATGTTTACTTATTGCACTTGTTATATTACTTTGTGTTGACAATTATCCATGAGATATACATGTTGAAGTTGAAAGCAACCTCTGAAACTTATATCTTCCTTTGTGTTGCTTCAATGCCTTTACTTTGAATCTATTGCTTTATGAGTAACTATTATGCAAGTCTTATTGATGCTTGTCTTGAAAGTATTATTCATGAAAAGTCTTTGCTATATGATTCATTTGTTTACTCATTATCTTCACCATTGCTTCGAATCTCTGCATTCATCTCATATGCTTTACAATAGTATTGATCAAGATTATGATAGCATGTCACTTCAGAAATTATCTTTGTTATCGTTTACCTACTCGAGGGCGAGTAGGAACTAAGCTTGGGGATGCTTGATACGTCTCAAACGTATCCATAATTTCTTATGTTCCATGCTACTTTTATGATGATAATCACATGTTTTATACACATTATATGTCATTATTATGCATTTTCCGGCACTAACCTATTGACGAGATGCCGAAGAGCCAGTTGTTGTTTTCTGCTGTTTTTGGTTTCAGAAATCCTAGTAAGGAAATATTCTCGGAATTGGACGAAATCAACGCCCGTGGTCTTATTTTTCCACGAAGCTTCCGTAAGACCGAGGGAGAAACGAAGTGGGGCCACGGGGCGCCGCCACACTAGGGCGGCGCGGCCTAAGGGGGGCCCGCGCGGCCCTAGAGTGTGGGGCCCCCGTGACTCCTCCTACTCCGCCCTTCCGCCTACTTAAAGCCTTCGTCACGAATACCCCAGTACCGAGAGCCACGATACGGAAAACCTTCCAGAGACGCCGCCGCCGCCAATCCCATCTCGGGGATTCGGAGATCGCCTCCGGCACCCTGCCGGAGAGGGGAATCATCTCCCGGAGGTCTCTTCATCACCATGATCGCCTCCGGATCGATGTGTGAGTAGTTCACCCCTGTACTATGGGTCCATAGCAGTAGCTAGATGGTTGTCTTCTCCTCATTGTGCTATCATGTTAGATCTTGTGAGCTGCCTATCATGATCAAGATCATCTATTTGTAATCCTACATGTTGTGTTTGTTGGGATCCGATGAATATTGAATACTATGTCAAGTTGATTATCAATCTATCGTATATGTTGTTTATGTCTTGCATGCTCTCCGTTGCTAGTAGAGGCTCTGGCCAAGTTGATACTTGTGACTCCAAGAGGGAGTATTTATGCTCGATAGTGGGTTCATGCCTCCATTGAATCTGGGGGAGTGACGAGCAACCTCTAAGGTTGTGGATGTGTCGTTGCCACTAGGGATAAAACATCAATGCTTCGTCTAAGGATATTTGTGTTGATTACATTACGCACCATACTTAATGCAATTGTCTCGTTGTTTGCAACTTAATACCGGAAGGGGTTCGGATGATAACTCTGAAGGTGGACTTTTTAGGCATAGATGCATGCTCGGATAGCGGTCTATGTACTTTGTCGTAATGCCCTAATTAAATCTCATAGTACTCATCATGATATATGTATGTGCATTGTTATGCCTTCTTTACTTGTCAATTGCCCAACTGTAATTTGTTCACCCAACATGCTATTTATCTTATGGGAGAGACACCACTAGTGAACTGTGGACCCCGGTCCATTATTTACATCTGAAATACAATCTACTACAATTGTTCTTTACTGTTCTTCGCAAACAAACATCATCTTCCACACTATACATCTAATCCTTTGTTTACAGCAAGCCGGTGAGATTGACAACCTCACTGTTACGTTGGGGCAAAGTACTTTGAGTGTGTTGTGCAGGTTCCACGTTGGCGCCGGAATCCCTGGTGTTGCGCCGCACTACACTCCGCCACCAACAACCTTCACGTGTTCCTTGACTCCTACTGGTTCGATAACCTTGGTTTCTTACGGAGGGAAAACTTGCTGCTGTGTGCATCGCACCTTCCTCTTGGGGTTCCCAACGGACGTTTCGACTACGCGCCATCACGCCTCTCCATCAACCATCCATGCTTCCCCCCATCCATGTGTGAGTAAAAGCCCCGCTGTAGGCTGAAGGGGATGGTAAGGATTGGATGAGATTGTTCATGTAATAGCCATAAGATTGTTAGGGCATAGTGCCTAGTATCCGTTGTTGGTACTTTTATGATATTGTTGTAACTTGTTATGCTTAATGCTTGTCACTAGGGCCCGAGTGCCATGATTTCAGATCTGAACATGTTATTGATTCATGATGATATTCATTGTTTTATGATCTTACTTGCAAGTTGTATACACATATTGTCTGTCCGGAACCCGAGGCCCCAAAGTGACGAAATTGGGACAACCGGAGGGGAAGGCTGTGATATGAGGATCACATGTGTTCACGGAGTGTTAATGCTTTGCTCCGGTACTCTATTAAAAGGAGTACCTCAATTACCAGTAGTTTCCCTAGAGGCCCGGCTGCCACCGGCTGGTAGGACAGAAGATGTTGTGCAAGTTTCTCATTGCGAGCACGTACGACTATATACGGAACACATGCCTATGGTTATTTAGTACTTGGATACTGTTTTATTATTATCTGCAAATACCTTGCCTTGATTATTACATGAGTTATCTTATCCATGCAGCGCCCGTTCATCCATCCTTATGCCTACATTATTTTAATCCTGCTGTTTACTATAATCACTACTGCTGTCTTTATTACACTGCTGCTTATATTTCACTACTGCTACTGCTATAAAACTGTTGCTACTGATAAACTCTTGCGAGCAAGTCTGTTTCCAGGTGCAGCTGAATTGACAACTCCGCTGTTAAGGCTTACAAATATTCTTTGGCTCCCTTTGTGTCGAATCAATAAATTGGGTATTACTTCCCTCGAAGTCTGTTGCGATCCCCTATACTTGTGGGTCATCAGGTGGTAGCGAATTTCCATATCATAATCCTTGATTAATTCTATCCATCTTCTCTGCCTCATATTCAGCCCCTTCTGTGTAAAAATGTACTTCGGGCTCTTGTGATCCGAATAGATCTCGCATCGATTACCCATGAGGTAATGACGCCAAACTTTCAAGGCTAAGACTACGGCTGCAAGCTCTAAGTCATGGGTTGGGTAATTCTGCTCATGTTGCTTCAGTTATCTTGACAGGTATGATATCACTTTGCCTTCTTGCATCAGAACACACCCAAGACCAATCTTGGAAGCGTCGCAGTAGACATCAAATGGCTTGGTGATGTCCGGCATGATCAAAATTGGGGCTGAGGTCAATCTGCTCTTGAGCTGCTGGAAACTCTCTTCACATTTATCAGTCCATTCAAATTTCTTGTCCTTCTTCAACAATTGAGTCATTGGTCTGGCTATGCTTGAAAAGCCTTCAACAAATCTACGGTAATATCCCGCTAATCCAAGAAATGCGCGGACCTCGGTCTGAGTGGTGGGGGCTTTCCATTCTGTAACGGTCTTGATCTTGGCGGGATCTACGACAATTCCTCCTGCAGACAATACATGTCCCAGGAATCCTACTTCCTTCAGCCAAAACTCACATTTGCTGAACTTGGCATACAACTTGTGCTGTCTAAGGGTTTCTAGGATAATCTCCAAATGTTGCTCATGTTCTTCCTCGGATTTGGAGTAGGTAAGGATGTCGTCGATGAAGACAACGACAAACTTATCCAAAAAGTTCATGAAGACCTTATTCATGAGGTTCATGAAATAAGCCGGGGCATTGGTTAATCCAAACGACATGACGTTTTACTCATACAACCCATATCTGGTGGTGAAGGCAGTCTTTGGGATATCGGTGGCACGAATCTTCAGTTGATGATAACCAGTCCTAAGATCAATCTTAGAGAATACTCTGGCACCGGTCAACTGGTCAAACAGGTCTTCTATCTTGGGTAAGGGGTACTTGTTCTTGATGGTGACATCATTAAGCTTACGGTAATCCGTACATAAACGAGTGGCACCGTCCTTCTTGTCCACAAACAAAACTGGTGATCTCCAGGGTGAGGCACTTGGTTGAATCAAACCTTTGGCTAACATATCATCCAGTTGCTTCTTCAGCTCCACTAGTTCTGTTGGGTTCATACTATAGGCTCTCTGGGCTATAGGTCCTGTTCCAGGGATTAACTCGATGATAAACTCGATATCCCGATCTGGGGGCATACCGGGTAGGTCATCAGGAAACACATCAGGGTATCGACAGACGACCCTGATCTGATCCAAGGTTGGCTTGGCTACACTCTGGTTGCAGGTAAACTTTCTGGGCAGCCTTTCAGATACGTGTTCTACTAACACACCGGTGCTACTACTCATGGTGATGGCTTTCTTGGCACAGTCTATCAATCCATGGTGTTTGACATCCAGTCCATACCCAGTACTACTTCCAAACCTTTTGTTCCCAGAACAATCAAGTTGGCATAAAAATCTACTTCATGGATTCTGATAGGCACATCTTTGCAAAATTTTCTAGCTTTGCTGGTTGAACCAGGTATTTGAACTATCATGACATGCTTCAAACTGATTGGTTGAATTTTACTAGTGCATGCAAAATCTTCAGTGACAAACGAATGTGATGCTCCAGAATCAAACAACACTCTTGCAGGCACTGAGTTAACAGAAAACATACCCAGTACAACATCTGGTGCTTCTTGGGCTTCTTCAGCATTCATGTGGAAGAGACGGCCGTTGCGGTTTTTGGGGTTGTTGGGGGCGACTTTCTGTCGGTGGAGACACGGCGTTGCTGCTGAGCAGGTGTAGCGGTGTTTGTGGCAGTCTTGGCTAACCTCTTGGGATACTCGTTGGAGTAGTGACCCACAATTCCACACTCATAACAAGTGATGGTGGACTTGTCCTTGGGGGCGACGGGGATAGCGTTGCTCCCAGTCCTAGGAGCGGTGTTGGTGTTGTTGCTGTTGGGGGCTCTCGTCGGGGCGCGGTTGAAGTTGTTGTTGTTGTTGTTGTTGTTGTTGTAGTTGTTGTGGCCTCCTGGCCTGGGGTGTCCTCCACTCAGGTTCTGAAAACCCGGATGTGAAGTCTGCATCTGGGGCTTGTTGTTTCTTGGGGCAAAACCTCCGCTTGAGCTGGGGCGATACTTCGGGGTATTGCTGGGCCCACTCTGGTGCATCATGCGGCGTTTGCGGTTCTCGTTGGCTTGGTTGAGTTTTCCCTCCATCTGAATGGTGGAGTCCACCAAGGCTTCAAGGTCGGCAAAGGGGATCTTGACTAGCACAGTCTGCATCTCGTCATGCAGTCCGTTCAGTAATCTCTCCTTCCTCTTCTATGTGGTGTAAGTTTCATCGGGGGCGTACCTTGACAGTTTGAGAAACATGTCGCGGTATTCTACCACCGACATCCTACCCTGTTTGAGTTCCCGGAACTCATCCCTCATCTTCTTGATTAGACCCGGGGGCACGTGGTACTTGCTGAACTTGAGCTTGAAATATTCCCAGGTCATGATCTGTCTAGCATTCATGGCACGGGTGCTGATCCACCAGGCTCTGGCGGGTCCTGCTAAGTAATGAGTGGCAAATAGGACCTTCTCTGCGGCTTCGACTCCCGCTACTTCTAAGTTGTTCTCCATGGTCTGGAGCCAGTCATCAGCATCGAGGGGCTCTTCGTTCTTGCTAAACACCGGAGGGTTGGTGTTCTGAAAGTTCTTGAGTTTTCATCCCGGGTGATCATGGTTCCCATGGCCTTGGTTGTTGTTGGCGATCTGTTGCAGTGCAGCTATGTTGGCTAGCCTTTCAGCTCTCTCATTCTCTCGATCTGCCATCAAGGTCTGCAGCAGTTGAATCATGGCATCTTGATTTGCACCGCGGGTTGGAGGGGCCATCTGAACATTGAGGTAGATCATGAGATAAGAGGGAATTTTCTATGGCTTGTTTTGGGTAAGTTCAAAAATTTAAAACTTGAATTCTTTTGATATTGAACACAAACACACAAACACACATTCATTCATTCAAACATCACATATTACAAGCTAACACATCCATGGTTTTAAGAACCATTTTCTCGCGCTACGATACAAGGGACTGGATACAACTCACACCTACATAAGTGATCAAGTGCAACTACTCCTCATCATCCACATCGATCGGGACGAAGTCATCTGCTCTGGCCTCCAGGAACTCATAGTCCTCAATATCAGTATACTTGTCTTCCTCGAAGTCGTCATCATCACTCAGGAAGGCTCCTCCTCCCTGAATGTCTTCACCTTCACCTTCCTCTTCCATCTCTCTCAGCTGGTCCTCTTGGGCCTTGACAGTGGCCTCCAAGGATACTATCTTTGCGTGAAGGCGCGCAATGATAGCGTCCTTCTTGGCACGCTGCTGGCGGAGTGACTTGCGGTCCTTTGCAAGAATCTTGATAGCATCGGCATGTCGAGTGATACGTCTCCGACGTATCGATAATTTCTTATGTTCCATGCCACATTATTCATGATATCTACATGTTTTATACACATTATATGTTGTATTTATGCATTTTCCGGCACTAACCTATTAACGAGATGCCGAAGAGCCGCTGTCGTTGTTCTCGCTGTTTTTGGTTTCAGAAATCCTACAAAGGAAATATTCTCGGAATTGGACGAAATCAACGCCCAGGGTCCTATTTTTGCACGAAGCTTCCAGAAGTCCGAGGGAGAGTCGAAGTGGGGCCATGAGGTGGCGACACACCAGGGCGGCGCGGCCCAGGCCCTGGCCGCGCCGGCCGTGGTGTGGGCCCCTCGTGACGCCCCTTTACCTGCCCTTCCGCCTACAAATAGCCTTCGTCGCGAAACCCCCGATGCCGAGAGCCACGATACGGAAAACCTTACCGAGACGCCGCCGCCGCCAATCCCATCTCGGGGATTCGGAGATCACCTCCGGCACCCTGCCGGAGAGGGGAATCATCTCCCGGAGGACTCTTCACCGCCATGGTCGCCTCCGGAGTGATGAGTGAGTAGTTCACCCCTGGACTATGGGTCCATAGCAGTAGCTAGATGGTTGTCTTCTCCTCATGTGCTTCATTGTCGGATCTTGTGAGCTGCCTAACATGATCAAGATCATCTATCTGTAATTCTATATGTTGTGTTTGTCGGGATCCGATGGATAGAGAATACTATGTTATGTTGATTATCAATCTATTACCTATGTGTTGATTCTGATCTTGCATGCTCTCCGTTATTAGTAGAGGCTCTGGCCAAGTTTTTGCTCTTAACTCCAAGAGGGAGTATTTATGCTCGATAGTGAGTTCATGCCTCCATTAAATCTGGGACAAGTGACGAAAGTTCTAAGGTTGTGGATGTGTTGTTGCCACTAGGGATAAAACATTGATGCTATGTCCGAGGATGTAGTTATTGATTACATTACGCATCATACTTAATGCAATTGTCCGTTGTTTTGCAACTTAATACCGGAAGGGGTTCGGATGATAACCTGAAGGTGGACTTTTGAGGCATAGATGCATGCTGGATAGCGGTCTATGTACTTTGTCGTAATGCCCAATTAAATCTCACAATATTCATCATATCATGTATGTGCATTGTTATGCTCTCTTTATTTGTCAATTGACTGACTGTAATTTGTTCACCCAACATGCTATTTATCTTATGGGAGAGACACCGCTAGTGAACTGTGGACCCCGGTCCATTCTTTACATCTGAAATACAATCTACTGCAATACTTGTTCTTTACTATTTTCTGCAAACAATCATCATCCACACTATACATCTAATCCTTTGTTACAGCAAGCCGGTGAGATTGACAACCTCACGGTTTCGTTGGGGCAAAGTACTTTGGTTGTGTTGTGCAGGTTCCACGTTGGCGCCGGAATCCCTGGTGTTGCGCCGCACTACATCTCGCCGCCATCAACCTTCAACGTGCTTCTTGACTCCTACTGGTTTGATTAAACCTTGGTTTCTTACTGAGGGAAACTTGCTGCTGTGCACATCACACCTTCCTCTTGGGTTCCCAACGGACGTGTCAACTACACGCATGAAGCAAATTTCTGGCGCTGTTGCCGGGGAGATCAAGACACGCTGCAAGGGGAGTCTCCACAATCCAATCTCTTTACTTTGTTTTTGTCTTGCTTCATTTTATTTACTACTTTGTTTGCTGCATTATATCAAAACACAAAAAAATTAGTTGCTAGCTTTACTTTATTTACTGTCTTGCACTCTATATCAAAAACACAAAAAAATTAGTTACTTGCATTTACTTTATCTAGTTTGCTTTATTTACTACTGCTAAAATGGTCACTCCTGAAAATACTAAGTTGTGTGACTTCACAACCACAAATAATAATGATTTCTTATGCACACCTATTGCTCCACCTCGCTACTACAGCAGAATTCTTTGAAATTAAACCTCGCTTTACTCGAATCTTGTTATGCGAGAGCAATTTTCTGGTGTTAGTTCCGATGATGGCTGCTGCCCATCTCAATAATTTTGTTGAATTGTGTGAAATGCAAAAGTATAAAGATGTAGATGGTGATATTATAAAATTAAAATTGTTTCCTTTATCATTAAGAGGAAGAGCTAAAGATTGGTTGCTATCTCTGCCTAAGAATAGTATTGATTCATGGACTAAATGCAAGGATGCTTTTATTGGTAGATATTATCCCCTGCTAAAATTATATCTTTGAGAAGTAGCATAATGAATTTTAAACAATTGGATAAGGAGCATGTTGCACAAGCTTGGGAAAGAATGAAATCTTTGGTTAAAAATTGCCCAACCCATGGATCGACTACTTGGATGATCATCCAAACCTTTTATGCAGGACTGAACTTTTCTTCGCGGAACCTATTGGATTCAGCTGCTGGAGGTACCTTTATGTCCATCACTCTTTGTGAAGCAACAAAGCTCCTTGATAATATGATGATTAATTACTCTGAATGGCACACGGAAAGAGCTCCACAAGGTAAGAAGGTAAATTCTGTCGAAGAAACATCTTCCTTGAGTGATAAGATTGATGCTATTATGTCTATGCTTGTGAATGATAGAACTAATGTTGATCCTAATAATGTTCCGTTAGCTTCATTGGTTTCTCAAGAAGAACATGTTGATGTAAACTTCATTAAATATAATAATTTCAATAACAATGCTTATCGGAACAATTCTAGTAATAACTATAGGCCATATCCTTATAATAATGGTAACGGTTATGCTAATTCTTATGGAAATTCTTACAACAATAATAGGAACACACCCCCTGGACTTGAAGCTATCTTATATTTACTAATTGGAGGCCCCATACAAGCCACCACATTAATCCACATCATTAGAATAATTAAGACTATTGGATCTAATATTTACGGCTGCGATTAGCTGAGAAAGTTACAATTTATAAGGTCCATAAACTGTTACATAGACACGTTTAAGTCGTTATGTAAATAATTACGTAAACACTACTTCGTTAAGACTCAATATATATAGGTGGTGTGGCCAATCGTTGCAAGTTAAAGAAAAATGTACATAGAGTCCAACCTATACACACTTCTAAATAGTGCGGCGGCTGAGACCATCAATCTGGTGTGATTTTTTTTTCTTTTGAACGGGAATCTGGTGTGATTGAACGACTAAGATATACTCCAGTAGAAAAATCCTTTCTCCTAAAAAAACTAATCAATCTATCTTGAAGTCTCTCCCTTGCTCGCAGGTATCCATGCAGTCGGCGCCGGCCGGCCGTCAAAAGTACGACGTACCAAGCTGGCTCCTCACCACTATGCGTGATCGATTGATGGTAATTCTACTTAGCCCAGTCTCTTGAGTCTCAAAGTATTCTTCTTCTTCATTAATCTGATGTGAACTTTTTTAATCCTTTTGATGGTGAATACGGGATTTAACAGATGATGATCACTGTTGCCGCTTTTCACTTGCGATATGCGCTGGCGTTCTACTCTAATAGATCACCTTGCAGGTGCTGATTTCTCATGTGTATAGCATGGTTGCTACCTTCAGATTGATATCACTATTATCCTCATCCAACTGATCAAGGTAGATCAACACGAAGAGAGGACAAGAAGTAGTCAGAATCAAGTGGTTTGTCATCTTGACCAGCAAATATGTCCTACGAGCTGCTGGATATGGACCTCACATTATACTAGGCCGCGACCACCTATCTGTCGAATGTTCACATCTAGAAAAAAGTATGTATAACCTGGGTTTTTTTTCCTACCGAGTTCCATTATATACATTCATTTGATTGTTGAGTTAGTTGCTAACTCTTTGGAGATTTAGTTATAGCGGAAGAGAATTTATCATGAACTACTCATTATCGCAGTCAAATAGTAATACCATAGAAGTAGAAAATATTCTAATTAAGTTTTCTTGAATACACGCACGGCACAAATATAAATGTTTTTGACCAAAGTTAAGAATGTTCGTTCAGAAGAATGAGAGGGATAAACTTATTTGCTACCGTGACTATCCAAATAATATTTTTTTAATGTTCTCCTGCTGCTGTTAGAAAACCACAGGTAATGTACAATATAGCAATACACATCTTATATATATTTACTAATTGGAGACTCCCTAATGCTCCAAGTTAATCCTCAAAAACTATGATAATTATCCGTCCGATCTATCTAAAGGTGCTCTGTAGCCATTGGATTAATGTCTAGGTATCATTGCCTTTTTTTCTCTCGCGCATGCTAGGATAGGAAAAAGAGGCAAACAAAATCTCTCATGCACCACCATCGATGACCCGTGCCGCCGCTCTTCCTCATCGGCCCTCTCGCCGCATCTTCTTTCCATGCCGTCTGAATCAGGTACATCAGTTTCACGTCCTCCCAGTAACCTTTTCTCTGACCTTCGAATCCTAAGTTTGCACGTTTTGGCTGCAGTCCACTAGATCAATAGCAGGTAGACCGATCCACGGTTTCGATGTTAATTTCGATCAGGCTGCAGTCCAGCAGATCAGATTTCTCCCATGATGGTATCGCATCACAGTAGGTATTATTTACCAAGGAAGTTTGATATAGATTCAGTGGCTGCCATCATCCATGTGGCCGTCAACAATGGAACTACGATGGATCGTCCGTCGTGACGTCATATTCTACCTGCCATGTTCGAGTAGAAGCATGTGGGGTTTCTGTATCTAGACTCCATGCCGGTGCTCATGTGGATACTCCAGCCAGATAGATCGATCCCTATAGCTGGTGAATCATGACGGCAGCTATGTCCATGCTCCAGATCTATATTGGCAGTTTGCACTTTCAATTCTTTTGCATGGTATACATGCTGTTATCTTGATGCTACAACGTGCTCACCAAGTCACGGAAGCAACAGCCTGCACACCATATTAGCCTTCTACAACGGTATGTTTCCTCTGATGGCTTCCTATGTTGAGTTGCAGAACTACAATTACCCATCTCTATCTCAGCATACATTAAAATACCTTCAGATCTAATTACAATGGCCTGATAATAATCATGCAGCTATTCGGATGATGAATGCGATATGTGTGTGAAGTCCAGTTGATAGATACCAAGAACATGCGCATTTGATTATCATTTCTACATGTACTTTACATAATATATGTTGTTAAATACAGTACACTGTAAAATAATTCAGAAGACAATGCTATGTTGAAAAGAGGGACAGACTGATTGCTTGATGTATCTTATATGTATGCAAAATATCTGGACCAGTAATAGATTCATTTCGTCCATACCATGATTGACTTGCGTGCTATGATTTTTTTTGTGCAGACAGATGAATTCATCCTCAGAGTTATCTTGGTATATCCGTGACATGACAAGGTAAGAGCTAATAATTATTGAAAGTTCAGTAATTGTTGGATACCTATTAGTCCCCCCATCCCGTAAATGAAGTCTTAGATTTGTATAAAATTAGATTTATTTAGACACTAAATAGTATTAGATACATTCGAATTTTGGAAAATCTAAGACATCATTTACATGCCATGACTAAGGGAGTGTTATTTTAAAATAAAAAAGCCGCTACTAAATTACTTTGTTGGAAACATAATCCTTGATGGTTTTAGTTTCTTAGAATACACCATGAAAAGGTGTATCATATAACATACAAGGAGGGTCAATCGGCTTTACAACGTCATTGAAGACGGCAGTGTTCTGGGTGACACTCCTCTCCTAAGCCTACTCTCCTACCAGCAACTTTAGGGCAACCGGCGGAGAAAAGCCGAAAACCTATCCGCGGACCAAGCCTACCATCTTCAACGCCTCGAACTCTAATCGTATCATTTGAGTGATCTTCCACCCGCCGACCGCTCGGCATTGAGGAAGACAGAGCAATTATTGTAAGTTCAACAACTACTAGATACCTATTATTATTTTTTGAAACAAAAAAAATCCATACTGAATTATTCTCTTGAAAACAGAAGCATTGAAGGTTTTGTATTATCAGACAATAATAATTGTTATCTTGGAAAAGTATTGAACCAAAATACTTACATTAAAGATTTAGTCAGCGGGAATCTTTCGTCCACTGATCAAACGAGTATGTATCTACTGCAACAAAAAAATCAACATGCTATAGGCTATAGCCTTGATATGAACCACGTTAAAAGACAAACCTTGGCAATAGTATATAGTACTATTTACATTAACCCGCACGAGAGAGAAAATATACCTGAGGGAACACGACTTAATGGTGTTACTTAAATGCACTCCCTCCATTTACAAATAAGTGTAATGCAAGATTTTATCCTAACTCCAATTTTTCTATTGATTGGCTAACAGTTTTGTGGACAAAGTAGAAACATTTAATACACTTGATTGGTATCACTAGATCCATTTTAAAATATTAGTATCATAATATACCAATCTGATGTCATATATGTTGCTACACTTTTCTATAAATATGGTCCGAAAATATTAAAGTGTTATGTATGTATTAATTGATTTGAATAATCATGTATGTATTTTTTTCTCTCCAACGGAATCAGATATAGGAAGATCAACTTAAAGAATATTAGTTTCAAATAATTAGGTCCATAATTTGGGTACTTGAATATAGGTAGTTGGTTGTAGATCGGATCACTTGGCCAGTAACTTGGCTTACTTCCATAATTACATCATAACAGCCGCAAATGGAATATGATATGGATGAAACAAAATTTCTCATTTTTTTAATCCAATTGGCAGTAAAACTTGGAGATAAGTGCATGCATTGATAGAAAAATATTGTAGATCAGAACGATTGTCAATGTAATATTATTCCTTTCATATATGAAAAAAGATGAGATAGTTACAAATCTATCCAAACCATGTAGTGTGATTTTCCTATGTTTTCAACTCTCACGATATCGATCACATAATATAAATTATGTTATGGAAGGTAAACGATATATGTGCAGTAATGTTTAACTTATGTTCTAGCACGTGCTGAAGCACGGGCTGATGACTAGTGCTTAAAGAATTTATTAGTACACAAACTGCTTTTAACAAATCTGTTGAGGAAAAGCTCAATAAAATTGATATTCTCGCTTCTAAGGTTGATAGTCTTGCCTCTGATGTTGATCTTTTAAAATTGAAAGTTATGCCTAATAAGGATATTGAAAATAAAATTGTTACTACAGCAAATGCCATCCAAGTTAGAATTAATGAGAATATAAGATTGATGGCTGAATTGCATGCTAGGTGGGAAAGAGAAGAAAATGAAAAACTAGCTAAAGAGAATAATGTAGCTAAAGTTTGGACTATTACCACCACTAGTAATGTTAATGATTCACATGTTGCTGCACCTCCTATTATCAATGGTAAAATAATTGGTGTTGGCAATGTTTCCACTCCTAGTGCAAAGCCCGCAAAATTGGCTGAAACTGCTAAAACTGCTGAAACTGCCTGTGATAAAACTGCTGAAATTTTTTCCAACATTGGGGATGATGATCCCATTGCTTTAGATTATAATGGTTTGGATTTTGATGATTGCCACATCTCTGAAGTTATAAAGTTCTTACAAAAACTTGCTAAGAGTCCAAATGCTAGTGCTATAAATTTGGCTTTCACAAAACATATTACAAATGCTCTCATAAAAGCTAGAGAAGAGAAACTAAAACTTGAAACTTCTATTCCTAGAAAGCTAGAGGATGGTTGGGAGCCCATCATTAAGATGAAGCTTAATAACTTTGATTGTAATGCTTTATGTGATCTTGGTGCAAGTATTTCCGTTATGCCTTAGAAAATTTATAATATGCTTGACTTGCCGCCATTGAAGAACTGTTATTTGGATGTTAATCTTGTTGATAATGCTATAAAGAAACCTTTGGGGAGAGTTGATAATGTTCGCATTACCGTTAACAATAACCTTGTCCCCATTGATTTTGTTGTCTTGGATATTGAATGCAATGCATCTTGTCCCATTATATTGGGAAGACCTTTTCTTCGAACTGTTGGAGCTATCATTGATATGAAGGAAGGTAATATTAAATATCAATTTCCTCTCAAGAAAGGTATGGAACACTTCCCTAGGAAGAGAATGAAGTTACCTTTTGATTCTATTATTAGAACAAATTATGATGTTGATGCTTCATCTCTCGATAATACTTGATACACACTTTCTGCGCCTAGCTGAAAGGCGTTAAAGAAAAGCGCTTATGGGAGACAACCCATATTTTTACTACAGTACTTTATTTTATATTTGAGTCTTGGAAGTTGTTTACTACTGTAGCAACCTCTCCTTATCTTAGTTTTGTGCATTGTTGTGCCAAGTAAAGTGTTTGATAGTAAGGTTCATACTAGATTTGGATTGCTGCGCAGTAACAGATTTCTTTGCTGTCACGAATTCCGATATGCCTCTCTGTAGGTAGCTCAGAAAAATATGCCAATTTACGTGCGTGATCCTCAGATATGTACGCAACTTTCATTCAATTTGGGCATTTTCATTTGAGCAAGTCTGGTGCCTCAATAAAATCCATCTTTACGGACTGTTCTGTTTTGACAGATTCTGCCTTTTTATTTCGCATTGCCTCTTTTGCTATGATGGATGAATTTCTTTGTTCCATTAATGTCCAGTAGCTTTATGCAATGTCCAGAAGTGTTAAGAATGATTATGTCACCTCTGAACATGTTAATTTTTATTGTACACTAACCCTCTAATGAGTTGTTTCGAGTTTGGTGTGGAGGAAGTTTTCAAGGATCAAGAGAGGGAAATGATGCAATATGATCAAGGAGAGTGAAAGCTCTAAGCTTGGGGATTCCCCGGTGGTTCACCCCTGCATATTCTAAGAAGACTCAAGCGTCTAAGCTTGGGGATGCCCAATGCATCCCCTTCTTCATCGACAACATTATCAGGTTCCTCCCCTGAAACTATATTTTTATTCCATCACATCTTATGTACTTTGCTTGGAGCGTCGGTTTGTTTTTGTTTTTGTTTGAATAAAATGGATCCTAGCATTCATTGTGTGGGAGAGAGACACGCTCCGCTGTTGCATATGGACAAATATGTCCTTAGGATTTACTCATAGTATTCATGGCGAAGGTTGAATCTTCTTCGTTAAATTGTTATATGGTTGGAATCGGGAAATGCTACATGTAGTAATTCTAAAATGTCTTGAATAATTTGATACTTGGCAATTGTTGTTCTCATGTTTAAGCTCTTGCATCATATACTTTGCACCCATTAATGAAGAAACACCTAGAGCTTGCTAATTTTGGTTTGCATATTTGGTCTCTCTAAAGTCTAGATAATTTCTAGTATTGAGTTTTGAACAACAAGGAAGACGGTGTAGAGTCTTATAATGTTTACAATATGTCTTTTATGTGAGTTTTGCTGCACCGGTTCATCCTTGTGTTTGTTTCAAATAACCTTGCTAGCCTAAACCTTGTATCGAGAGGGAATACTTCTCATGCATCCAAAATCCTTGAGCCAACCACTATGCCATTTGTGTCCACCATACCTACCTACTACATGGTATTTCTCCGCCATTCTAAAGTAAATTGCTTGAGTGCTACCTTTAAAATTTCCATTCTTTACCTTTGCAATATATAGCTCATGGGACAAATAGCTTAAAAACTATTGTGGTATTGAATATGTACTTATGCACTTTATCTCTTATTAAGTTGCTTGTTGTGCGATAACCATGTTTTTTGGGGACGCCATCAAATACTCTTTGTTGAATATCATGTGAGTTGCTATGCATGTCCGTCTTGTCTGAAGTAAGGGAGATCTACCACTTTATTGGTTAGAGCATGCATATTGTTAGAGAAGAACATTGGGCCGCTAACTAAAGCCATGAATCATGGTGGAAGTTTCAGTTTTCGACATATATCCTCAATCTCATATGAGAACACTAATTGTTGCTACATGCTTATGCATTAAAGAGGAGTCCATTATATGTTGTCCATGTTGTCCCGGTATGGATGTCTAAGTTGAGAATAATCAAAAGCGAGAAATCCAAAATTCGAGCTTTCTCCTTAGACCTTTGTACAGGCGGCATGGAGGTACCCCTTTGTGACACTTGGTTAAAACATGTGTATTGCGATGATCTCGGTAGTCCAAGCTAATTAGGACAAGGTGCGGGCACTATTAGTATACTATGCATGAGGTATGCAACTTGTAAGATATAATTTACATGATACATATGCTTTATTACTACCGTTGACAAAATTGTTTCATGTTTTCAAAACCAAAGCTCTAGCACAAATATAGCAGTCGATGCTTTCCTCTTTGAAGGACCTTCCTTTTACTTTTATCTTGAGTCAGTTCACCTATTTCTCTCCACCTTAAGAAGCAAACACTTGTGTGAACTGTGCATTGATTCCTACATACTTGCATATTGCACTTGTTATATTACTCTGTTGACAATTATCCATGAGATATACATGTTATAAGTTGAAAGCAACCGCTGAAACTTAATCTTCTTTTGTGTTGCTTCAATACCTTTACTTTGATTTATTGCTTTATGAGTTAACTCTTATGCAAGACTTATTGATGCTTGTCTTTAAGTACTATTCATGAAAGGTCTTTGCTTTATGATTCATTTGTTTACTCATGTCATTGTTTTGATCGCTGCATTCATTACATATGCTTACAATAGTATGATCAAGGTTATGATGGCATGTCACTCCAGAAATTATCTTTGTTATCGTTTACCTGCTCGGGACGAGCAGGAACTAAGCTTGGGGATGCTGATACGTCTCCGACGTATCGATAATTTCTTATGTTCCATGCCACATTATTGATGATATCTACATGTTTTATACACATTATATGTCGTATTTATGCATTTTCCGGCACTAACCTATTAACGAGATGCCGAAGAGCCGCTTGTTGTTTTTGCTGTTTTTGGTTTCGAAATCCTACAAAGGAAATATTCTCGGAATTGGACGAAATCAACGCCCGGGGTCCTATTTTTGCGAGAAGCTTCCGGAAGTCCGAGGGAGAGTCGAAGTGGGGCCACGAGGTGGCGACACACCAGGGCGGCGCGGCCCGAGGCCCCGGCCGCGCCGGCCTGTGGTGTGGGCCCCTCGTGACGCCCCTTACCTGCCCTTCCGCCTACAAATAGCCTTCGTCGCGAAACCCCCGCACCGAGAGCCACGATACGGAAAACCTATGCGAGACGCCGCCGCCGCCAATCCCATCTCGGGGGATTCGGGAGATCACCTCCGGCACCTCGCCGGAGAGGGGAATCATCGCCCGGAGGACTCTTCACCGCCATGGTCGCCTCCGGAGTGATGAGTGAGTAGTTCACCCCTGGACTATGGGTCCATAGCAGTAGCTAGATGTTTGTCTTCTCCTCATGTGGTTCATTGTCGGATCTTGTGAGCTGCCTAACATGATCAAGATCATCTATCTGTAATTCTATATGTTGTGTTTGTCGGGATCCGATTGATAGAGAATACTATGTTATGTTGATTATCAATCTATTACCTATGTGTTGTTTATGATCTTGCATGCTCTCCGTTATTAGTAGAGGCTCTGGCCAAGTTTTTGCTCTTAACTCCAAGAGGGAGTATTTATGCTCGATAGTGGGTTCATGCCTCCATTAAATCCGGGACAGTGACAGAAAGTTCTAAGGTTGTGGATGTGCCGTTGCCACTAGGGATAAAACATTGATGCTATGTCCGAGGATGTAGTTATTGATTACATTACGCACCATACTTAATGCAATTGTTTGTTGTTTTGCAACTTAATACTGGAAGGGGTTCGGATGATAACCTCGAAGGTGGACTTTTTAGGCATAGATGCATGCTTGGATAGCGGTCTATGTACTTTGTCATAATGCCCAATTAAATCTCACAATATTCATCATATCATGTATGTACATTGTTATGCTCTCTTTATTTGTCAATTGCCCGACCGTAATTTGTTCACCCAACATGCTATTTATCTTATGGGAGAGACACCTCTAGTGAACTGTGGACCCCGGTCCATTCTTTACATCCGAAATACAATCTACTGCAATACGTGTTCTTTACTATTTTCTCGCAAACAATCATCATCCACACTATACATCTAATCCTTTGTTACGGCAAGCTGGTGAGATTGACAACCTCATCTGTTTCGTTGGGGCAAAGTACTTTGGTTGTGTTGTGCAGGTTCCACGTTGGCGCCGGAATCCCTGGTGTTGCGCCGCACTACATCTCGCCGCCATCAACCTTCAACGTGCTTCTTGACTCCTATTGGTTCGATTAAACCTTGGTTTCTTACTGAGGGAAACTTGCTGCTGTGCGCATCACACCTTCCTCTTGGGGTTCCCAACGGACGTGTCAACTACATGCATCACTGAGCCAGGTGGAAGTGAGTCTTGTTGGGGTAGGCGCGGGAGTTGTCCAGCTCCTTCTGAGTCTGATACAACATGAAATCCAGATGATCCACGTGGTGCCTCAGCTCGGGGTGGGGCTGCATTTCCATGGGTACTCCAATGGAGTCACGCCTTGCGAGGTGAGCAAAGCGAGACGCGAGGATTGCTACCACATTCTGCCCGCACAGACGGGCAAGTGCTTCCTGAAGAGCACGAGCGAGTCCGTCCAGCCGGTTGCTTTCCCTGAAGGAAAAGAGGATCCTCTCAGAGGTAGGAGGCTCCATGTTTGCCCCTCAGATCAGCGGTGATAACCCACTGAAGTTCCCCTCCGGGCTGGTCGTTGACCTCGACTCCGTGAAACTCCGGGTGCGGGCGTCCAAGAAAGTCAGACAGGGCGTCAAAGTCCCTGTCGAAAATCAGGTCCCCGCCATTCCCCAGCTGGTAAAACTTGGTGTTGGTTGGCTCCATCTGAAAGTGAATTGGATGAGTAAGTTAGAGAGTGAACAAGTGTGTCAAAATTTTATGTAGATTCATAAGGAAGAGCATGACTTATCAATTTGAAAAGATCTCAAATAAAAGAGTGTGAATAATTTTTCATAAGTATTCACTTCGGTTGGTTTTGAAACTAAGTTTTTCAGACGTCCATTCTAACTAGGGTCTCCTAATGTCAAACAATGGCTCTGATACCAACTTGTCAACACCCGGATTTTTAAGTCCAGATGCCTATTATGCCATACATCGCAATCCCAGGAAGATTGTTGTTGCGAGACATAACAGTCGATATCATAAGTCATCATTCCTTACAAACCATAGTCGTCTTACAAATAGAGATCACATGATCCCATATTACACAAATAGTTGATCTAATGATCAACAAACACATTACATAGCGGAAGCGTAATAGAAGTGGACTATCTAATCCACCGTCCAACGCTTGACGTTAGAAGAACTCCTAGTTGTTGTATACATCCCGCTGGCCGTCATCTTCATACTGCTGCTCGTCTTCATAGTCTGGCCATTTGAATAGCCAGGGACACAGCCGTAAGTACTTTAAAGTACTCGCAAACTAATACTAGTGTAATTACTATCAATTCTAGTAAAGGAATGCTAAGCTCTAGGTTTATTTTCATAATGCCAATTTTAGTTCACAAGCAATTGATAAAAGACTCTTCATATGCTAACTAACTCAAGTGGGAACATTAATTAGTGTCATTTCCACAACTCAGTTGTGATTCAAGTCAAGTCACCATTCAAATCATCAACCCTTTTTAAGAAACATCTGACAACGGTACAGTATGGCCTTTCCCATCGTCTGTAATCGTGGGCACAGCTATTCGAATAGGATTACACTCTGCAGAGGTTGCACACTTGTGCCACAACATTTGATTACATCCGTCAGGGATAACCCTGAATCATCGTAACTCAGTACACGGATCATCAACCATAACCTTTCACTGACATACCCTAGTATAGGTACCTCTCCCCATGAGCTTGGCCTCCCAGTGAAGACAAACGTCGGCTCGGGAACCGCACGTGGCTTGGGCCGTACATTCACCTCATTTCACATCATATCACTTTTAACGGAGGCAACCTCGGCATAACCCCTATGATGCTTGTTTAGAGGGAACCCATACTAAGATGCATAAACTTCCAGTTAAGCCCTACCAATAATCAGGTATTGTGGGGGTACGCAAAAATTGGAAAGGTATCGCATCCAAACCAACCATCAGTTTTTATCAAATTCACCAAGTCATTCACCAGTCACCTTCACCATCAAAATCTTTCAATAGAACGACTCATCATTCCATGGTTTTCAAAGTCATTTCACTTCACAAGTTCCCATCTAGAGTAGTCAATTTTATTTGTTAGCACTAGCCACTAGTCATGAGGGGTGCTACTTAACTCATAAGCTTTTTAGGCTAAGTTTGATACTCTTGCTCTACTCTATACTTAGACCAAAGTTAACTATAAAAGAAAGCTTTGATAAACAAAGTAAAAGCTTGAAGGGTAAAACTTGGGATGGGATCATTGCACATAAAGTAAAGGAAAATGGTGCCTTGCTCAAGAGAGCTTTGCACTTGCAAGAATATTAGCTTGCCTTGGTTGGTGTGCTGATCAAAGTGGTCTTGTTCTTCCTAGAAGTAGACCTCCTCCTCCTGGTACTCCTCTGTACTAGCGTCTAAAAACGGATACGAGGTAACAATCACCAAACAAGCTTAATAGCTAGACTAAGCACACACAAGGTTCACACAATATTAATCTATCATCACCACCTTACTAGCATGTTGGTTGACTTTTTTTTCTTCTTAAGAAAAATAATTTCCTCTCATTACAAATATTGAGTTAGGGTTTCTATTTAGTTCCTTGAGGAAATAATTCCTCTCACTGAATCTTGTTAAGATTTAAGTTCCTCAAATAAGTAATGTAGGAACCCATGTTGACCAAAGTCAACCATTCATAATCATCATTTGGGAAAATGATTTAAATGAGGTAAGCACCTCATGCAATTTAACACTACCATACTCATACTTTAATATCACCAAATAATCCAATATGCGTTGATGTAGACCATGGTCACTACCTCATATTGAATTCTTGGGACAAGATTTAAATGAGAGAAACCTCTCATAACTTTCAAATAATAGTTTTGGACAATATCATTGTACTAGAAATAGCCATAGAGCCCTTTATTTAAACTAGGCCATGATCACACAAAGTAACCATGTCATATTTTTGCATAAACATGTAGTGTATGTGAATTGTGATTTATGAGAGTTGGAATCAACTGAAAAACATTTGTGGTTGATTTTTAATAATTATTTGAAGTTACAAAAGTCCCTGCCTTGTTATTTTTGTCACCTTAATTCTACAAGGAATCTCATGATGAGACCAGTGGGGTTGGATAGATCTTTTCTCTAGCTTTCCAACCATAAGCAATTCATTAAATTTGGTTGAGCCAAATTTATTCTATTCAATTTTGAACAAAGCATTTGCAAGCAATTTTGAATTAAATCTAAAATACGAATTTGAATTCATGGGCTACGCGGGAAACGTTACTGGGCCGAAACGATTCAAACAGGGAATTCCAGCCCACCATGCGTCTCACACGCGTAGGCTGTCTGACAAGGTGGGCTCCACCTGTCAGCCTCTCTTTAAACGCGAAAGGGTACGGTCGGCTCTGGGACGTTGGATTAGATTTGGATCGAACGGCTCACTCACGTCGTCATCTTCGGCGAGAAAGGTTCACTGTCACGGCGAGGGTGGGGGTCCGGCGAGCTCACCGGTGCTCCAGCAAGGGTTGGCAGTGTGCGCGAGGACGATGTCGACGACGGCGAAGCTCCTGGTACCGGCGGCGCGTCCTGGGGCGGCTCCAATCGACGGCGGCGTCTGCAGGTACTGGCGGGCTCCAGCGATGGAATTGGGCGGCGCTGGTGGCTAATCGAGAAGGGGAGGTGGTCGAGGAGGTTGAGGGAGATGAGGGGAGCGAGCTGGTGTGGAGAATGAAGCGAGGGGAGGTCTCCTTTTATAGGGTCGGAAGGGGACCGAGGTACTGCGGCGAGATTGGACATGGCGAGGTGGCTGCAGCGAGCTAGGCGAGGGCGCGGCGCTGTTCAGCATGGCCAGGCGGTCCTTCTGGCGGCAACGGCGCGGTTGGGCGGTTTTCCCTCAGAAAGAAACCAAGGTTTATCGAACCAGGAGGAGCCAAACGGTTATGGTAATCTTGGGATGGCTCTCTCCACGTCGCCCCCTAAACCCTAGAACCCATTGCACCGGCATCTCTCTGATCTCTGGTGATCCACCATTTCCATTCCAACCATCCTCTCCGGCGTTCTCCCCTCTACATCCTCATATCCTTTTCGCCCACCAACCCCTAGATCTGATGTCAATTCCGGTGACCTCTTCGAAGATGGAGTCTGGTGATCCAACACGAGTTTGTACATCTGAAGGCACGCACGATCCGGATCTGGTGGCTGGGCGTTGGGCAGTGAAGTATACTACTTTGCTGCAGAAGAAATGCAAGACTTCCTACTCTGGTATGATCCTCCTTCACTCTGATCGTCGCCGTCTAGTTCTCCAAGATGATGAAGGTGTCACTGTGGATGCCAAGATAGTTTCTATCGATGCTTCTTTTTCGATGGGTATGTCGGTGGAATTCCCTTTCCATCTGGTGCATGTGGAGGAGCAGATCTTCCTGATGGATGATCATGATCAGCCTGCATCTGGAGATTTACGTGACTTATGGTGGGAGGAAGCCTCCTGGATTTGGAAGGTTTCTTATTCCACGATGAAAGATCTTGATCGTGGACGTATGAAGTTCTATGATGGCACTTTGAAATTTTGGACATCCAATGGATGGCTTGTTCTTCTTAATGCAAAGGATGAACTAATTGCTGTGCAGGTTCTCCGTGGAAAGCCTAGTTATAAATCGGGTTCAAAAGTGAACTTTTCACATCATGTGGTAAGAATTAATTCGGTTATTGTTGCTGCTGTAATGGATGATTGTATGGAGGGGCAGAAGGCTTGATACGTCTCCGACGTATCGATAATTTCTTATGTTCCATGCCACATTATTGATGATATCTACATGTTTTATGCACACTTTATGACATATTCGTGCATTTTCTGGAACTAACCTATTAACAAGATGCCGAAGAGCCGATTGTCTGTTTTCTGCTGTTTTTGGTTTCAGAAATCCTAGTAACAAAATATTCTCGGAATTGGACGAAATCAACGCCCTGGGTCCTATTTTGACACGAAGCTTCCAGAAGACCGAAAGGGATACGAAGTGGGGCGACGAGGCGCCGCCACCATAGGGCCGCGCGGCCAGAGGGGGGCCCGCGCCTCCCTATGGTGTGGGCCCCTCGTCAGCCCTCCGACTCTGCCCTTCCGCCTACTTATAGCCTCCGTCGCGAAACCCCTGGTACCGAGAACCACGATACGGAAAACCTTCCAGAGACGCCGCCGCCGCCAATCCCATCTCGGGGGATTCTGGAGATCTCCTCCGGCACCCCGCCGGAGAGGGGATTCATCTCCCGGAGGACTCTTCACCGCCATGGTCGCCTCCGGAGTGATGAGTGAGTAGTTCACCCCTGGACTATGGGTCCATAGCAGTAGCTAGATGGTTGTCTTCTCCTCATTGTGCTTCATTGTTGGATCTTGTGAGCTGCCTAACATGATCAAGATCATCTATCCGTAATGCTATATGTTGTGTTTGTCGGGATCCGATGGATAGAGAATACCATGTTATGTTAATTATCAAGTTATTACCTATGTGTTGTTTATGATCTTGCATGCTCTCCGTTATTAGTAGAGGCTCGGCCAAGTTTTTGCTCTTAACTCCAAGAGGGAGTATTTATGTTCGATAGTGGGTTCATGCCCGCATTGATACCGGGACGAGTGACGTAAAGTTCTAAGGTTGTGTTGTGCTTGTTGCCACTAGGGATAAAACATTGATGCTATGTCTAAGGATGTAGTTGTTGATTACATTACGCACCATACTTAATGCAATTGTATGTTGCTTTGCAACTTAATACTCGGAAGGGGTTCGGATGATAAACCCGAAGGTGGACTTTTTAGGCATAGATGCAGTTGGATGGCGGTCTATGTACTTTGTCATAATGCCCAATTAAATCTCACTGTACTTATCATGACATGTATGTGCATTGTTATGCCCTCTCTATTTGTCAATTGCCCGACTGTAAATTGTTCACCCAACATGCTTTTATCTTATGGGAGAGACACCTCTAGTGAACTGTGGACCCCGGTCCATTCTTTTATACTGAAATACAAATCTGCTGCAATACTTGTTTTTACTGTTTTCTTTGCAAATAATCATCTTCCACACAATACGGTTAATCCTTTGTTACAGCAAGCCGGTGAGATTGACAACCTCACTGTTTCGTTGGGGCAAAGTACCTTGGTTGTGTTGTGCAGGGTCCACGTTGGCGCCGGAATCCCTGGTGTTGCGCCGCACTACATCCCGCCGCCATCAACCTTCAACGTGCTTCTTGGCTCCTCCTGGTTCGATAAACCTTGGTTTCTTTCTGAGGGAAAACTTGCTGCTGTGCGCATCATACCTTCCTCTTGGGGTTCCCAACGAACGTGTGAATTACACGCCATCAAGCTCTTTTTCTGGCGCCGTTGCCGGGGAGATCAAGACACGCTGCAAGGGAAGTCTCCACTTCCCAATCTCTTTACTTTGTTTTTGTCTTGCTTTATTTTATTTACTACTTTGTTTGCTGCATTATATCAAAACACAAAAAAATTAGTTGCTAGCTTTACTTTATTTACTGTCTTGTTTGCTATATTAAAAACACAAAAAAATTAGTTTACTTGCATTTACTTTATCTAGTTTGTTTTATTTACTACTGCTAAAATGGCCACCCCTGAAAATACTAAGTTGTGTGACTTCACAACCACAAATAATAATGATTTCTTATGCACACCTATTGCTCCACCTGCTACTACGAGCAGAATTCTTTGAAATTAAACCTGCTTTACTAAATCTTGTTATGCGAGAGCAATTTTCTCAGTGTTAGTTCCGATGATGCTTGCTGCCCATCTCAATAATTTTGTTGAACTATGTGAAATGAAAAAGTATAAAGATGTAGATGGTGACATTATAAAATTAAAATTGTTTCCTTTCTCATTAAGAGGAAGAGCTAAAGATTGGTTGCTATCTCTCGCCTAAGAATAGTATTGATTCCTGGACTAAATGCAAGGATGCTTTTATTGGTAGATATTATCCCCCTGCTAAAATTATATCTTTGAGGAGTAGCATAATGAATTTTAAACAATTGGATAATGAACATGTTGCTCAAGCTTGGGAAAGAATGAAATCTTTGGTTAAAAATTGCCCAACCCATGGACTAACTACTTGGATGATCATCCAAACCTTCTATGCAGGACTAAATTTTTCTTCGCGGAATTTATTGGATTCAGCTGCTTGGAGGTACCTTTATGTCCATCACTCTTGGTGAAGCAACAAAGCTCCTTGATAATATGATGGTTAATTACTCTGAATGGCACACGGAAAGAGCTCCACAAGGTAAGAAGGTAAATTCTGTTGAAGAATCCTCTTCCTTGAATGATAAGGTTGATGCTATTATGTCTATGCTTGTGAATGATAGGACTAATGTTGATCCTAATAATGTTCCGTTAGCTTCATTGGTTGCCCAAGAAGAACATGTTGATGTAAACTTCATTAAAAATAATAATTTCAACAATAATGCTTATCGGAACAATTCTAGTAATAACTATAGGCCATATCCTTATAATAATGGTAACTGATTATGCTAATTCTTATGGGAATTCTTACAACAATAATAGGAATACACCCCCTGGACTTGAAGCTATGCTTAAAGAATTTATTAGTACACAAACTGCCTTTAACAAATTTGTTGAGGAAAAGCTCAATAAAATTGATATTCTTGCTTCTAAGGTTGATAGTCTTGCCTCTGATGTTGATCTTTTGAAATCGAAAGTTATGCCTAATAGGGATATTGAAAATAAAATTGTTACTACAGCAAATTCCATCCAAGTTAGAATTAATGCGAATATAAGATTAATGGCTGAACTGCGTGCTAGGTGGGATAGAGAAGAAAATGAAAAACTAGCTAAAGAGAAAAATGTAGCTAAAGTTTGGACTATTACCACCACTAGCAATGCTAATGATTCACATGTTGCTGCACCTCCTACTATTAATGGTAAAATAATAGGTGTTGGCAATGTTTCTACTCCTAGTGCAAAGCGCGCAAAATTACCTGAAACCGCTAAAACTGCTCGAAACCGCTCGTGATAAAACTGCTGAAATTTTCTCCAACCTTGAGGATGATAATCCCATTGCTTTAGATTGTAATGATTTATATTTCGATGATTGCCACATCTCTGAAGTTATAAAGTTCTTGCAAAAACTTGCTAAGAGTCCCAATGCTAGCGCTGTAAACTTGGCTTTCACAAAACATATTACAAATGCTCTCATAAAAGCTAGAGAAGAGAAACTAAAACTTGAAACTTCTATTCCTAGAAAGCTAGAGGATGGTTGGGAGCCCATCATTAAAATGAGGGTCAAAGATTTTGATTGTAATGCTTTATGTGATCTTGGTGCAAGTATTTCTGTTATGCATAAGAAAGTTTATGATATGCTTGACTTGCCACCAATGAAAAACTGTTATCTGGATGTTAATCTCACTGATAATGCTAAAAAGAAACCTTTGGGGAGAGTTGATAATGTTCATATTATGGTTAACAATAACCTTGTCCCCGTTGATTTTGTTGTCTTGGATATTGAATGCAATGCATCTTGCCCCATTATATTGGGAAGACCTTTTCTTCGAACAGTTGGTGCTACTATTGATATGAAGGAAGGTAATATTAAATATCAATTTCCTCTCAAGAAAGGTATGGAACACTTCCCTAGAAAGAGAATGAAGTTAGCTTATGATTCTATTATTAGAACAAATTATGATGTTGATGCTTCATCTCTTGATGTCACTTGAGTTACACTTTCTGCGCCTAGCTGAAAGGCGTTAAAGAAAAGCACTTATGGGAGACAACCCATGTTTTTACTACAGTATTTTTGTTTTATATTTGAGTCTTGGAAGTTGTTTACTACTGTAGCAACCTCTCCTTATCTTAGTTTCATGTTTTGTTGTGCCAAGTAAAGTCTTTGATAGTAAAGTGAATACTAGATTTGGATTACTACGCAGAAACAGATTTCTTTGCTCGTCACGAATCTGGGTCTAATTCTCTGTAGGTAACTCAGAAAATTAAGCCAATTTACGTGAGTGATCCTAAGATATGTTCGCAACTTTCATTCAATTTGGGAATTTTCATTTGAGCAAGTCTGGTGCCCTAATAAAATCCATCTTTACGGACTGTTCTGTTTTGACAGATTCTGCCTTTTATTTCGCATTGCCTCTTTTGCTATGTTGGATGAATTTCTTTGATCCATTAATGTCCAGTAGCTTTATGCAATGTCCAGAAGTGTTAAGAATGATTGCGTCACCTCTGTACATGTTAATTTTTATTGTGCACTAACCCTCTAATGAGTTGTTTCGAGTTTGGTGTGGAGGAAGTTTTCAACGATCAAGAGAGGAGTATGATACAATATGCTGAAGGAGAGTGAAAACTCTAAGCTTGGTGATGCCCCGGTGGTTCACCCCTGCATATTCTAAGAAGACTCAAGCGTCTAAGCTTGGGGATGCCCAAGGCATCCCCTTCTTCATCGACAACATTATCAGGTTCCTCCCCTGAAACTATATTTTTATTCCGTCACATCTTATGCACTTTGCTTGGAGCGTCGGTTTGTTTTTGTTTTTGTTTTGTTTGAATAAAATGGATCCTAGCATTCACTTTATGGGAGAGAGACACGCTCCGATGTAGCATATGGACAAGTATGTCCTTAGGCTCTACTCATAGTATTCATGGCGAAGTTTCTTCTTCGTTAAATTGTTATATGGTTGGAATTGGAAAATGCTACATGTAGTAACTCTAAAACGTCTTGGATAATTTGATACTTGGCAATTGTTGTGCTCATGTTTAAGCTCTTGCATCATATACTTTGCACCCATTAATGAAGAAACACTTAGAGCTTGCTAATTTGGTTTGCATATTTGGTTTCTCTAGAGTCTAGATAACATCTAGTATTGAGTTTTGAACAACAAGGAAGACGGTGTAGAGTCTTATAATGTTTACAATATGTCTTTTATGTGAGTTTTGCTGCACCGTTCATCCTTGTGTTCGTTTCAAATAACCTTGCTAGCCTAAACCTTGTATCGAGAGGGAATACTTCTCATGCATCAAAAATCCTTGAGCCAACCACTATGCCATTTGTGTCCACCATACCTACCTACTACATGGTATTTATCCGCCATTCCAAAGTAAATTGCTTGAGTGCTACCTTTAAAATTCCATCATTCACCTTTGCAATATATAGCTCATGGGACAAATAGCTTAAAAACTATTGTGGTATTGAATATGTACTTATGCACTTTATCTCTTATTAAGTTGCTTGTTGTGCGATAACCATGCTTCGGGGACGCCATCAACTATTCTTTGTTGAATATCATGTGAGTTGCTATGCATGTCCGTCTTGTCTGAAGTAAGAGAGATCTACCACCTTAATGGTTGGAGCATACATATTGTTAGAGAAGAACATTGGGCCACTAACTAAAGCCATGATTCATGGTGGAAGTTTCAGTTTTGGACATATATCCTCAATCTCATATGAGAATAATAATTGTTGCCACATGCTTATGCATTAAAGAGGAGTCCATTATCTATTGTCCATGTTGTCCCGGTATGGATGTCTAAGTTGAGAATAATCGAAAGCGAGAAATCCAAAATGCGAGCTTTCTCCTTAGACCTTTGTACAAGCGGCATGGAGGTACCCCATTGTGACACTTGGTTAAAACATGTATATTGCAATGATCCGGTAGTCCAAGCTAATTAGGACAAGGTGCGGGCACTATTAGTATACTATGCATGATACTTGCAACTTGTAAGATATAATTTACATAACTCATATGCTTTATTACTACCGTTGACAAAATTGTTTCATGTTTTCAAAATAAAAGCTCTAGCACAAATATAGCAATCGATGCTTTCCTCTTTGAAGGACCATTCTTTTTACTTTTATGTTGAGTCAGTTCACCTATCTCTCTCCACCTCAAGAAGCAAACACTTGTGTGAACTGTGCATTGATTCCTACATACTTGCATATTGCACTTGTTATATTACTCTATGTTGACAATTATCTATGAGATATACATGTTACAAGTTGAAAGCAACCGCTGAAACTTAATATTCCTTTGTGTTGCTTCGATACCTTTACTTTGATTTATTGCTTTATGAGTTAACTCTTATGCAAGACTTATTGATGCTTGTCTTGAAGTACTATTCATGAAAAGTCTTTGCTTGATGATTCACTTGTTTACTCATGTCATTACCATTGTTTTGATCGCTGCATTCATTACATAGTTTACAAATAGTATGATCAAGGTTATGATGGCATGTCACTTCAGAAATTATCTTTGTTATCGTTTTACCTGCTCGGGACGAGCAGAACTAAGCTTGGGGATGCTGATACGTCTCCGACGTATCGATAATTTCTTATGTTCCATGCCACATTATTGATGATATCTACATGTTTTATGCACACTTTATGACATATTCGTGCATTTTCTGGAACTAACCTATTAACAAGATGCCGAAGAGCCGATTCTTTGTTTTCTGCTGTTTTTGGTTTCGAAATCCTAGTAACGAAATATTCTCGGAATTGGACGAAATCAACGCCCAGGGTCCTATTTTGCCACGAAGCTTCCAGAAGACCGAAAGGGATACGAAGTGGGGCGACGAGGCGCCGCCACCATAGGGCCGCGTGGCCAGAGGGGGGCCCGCGCTGCCCTATGGTGTGGGCCCCTCGTCAGCCCTCCGACTCTACCCTTCCGCCTACTTATAGCCTCCGTCGCGAAACCCCTGATACCGAGAACCACGATACGGAAAACCTTCCAGAGACGCCGCCGCCGCCAATCCCATCTCGGGGGATTCTGGAGATCTCCTCCGGCACCCTGCCGGAGAGGGGATTCATCTCCCGGAGGACTCTTCACCGCCATGGTCGCCTCCGGAGTGATGAGTGAGTAGTTCACCCCTGGACTATGGGTCCATAGCAGTAGCTAGATGGTTGTCTTCTCCTCATTGTGCTTCATTGTTGGATCTTGTGAGCTGCCTAACATGATCAAGATCATCTATCCGTAATGCTATATGTTGTGTTTGTCGGGATCCGATGGATAGAGAATACCATGTTATGTTAATTATCAAGTTATTACCTATGTGTTGTTTATGATCTTGCATGCTCTCCGTTATTAGTAGAGGCTCGGCCAAGTTTTTGCTCTTAACTCCAAGAGGGAGTATTTATGCTCGATAGTGGGTTCATGCCTGCATTGATACCTGGGACAGTGACAGAAAGTTCTAAGGTTGTGTTGTGCTGTTGCCACTAGGGATAAAACATTGATGCTATGTCTAAGGATGTAGTTGTTGATTACATTACGCACCATACTTAATGCAATTGTCCGTTGCTTTGCAACTTAATACCGGAAGGGGTTCGGATGATAACCTCGAAGTTGGACTTTTTAGGCATAGATGCAGCTTGGATGGCGGTCTATGTACTTTGTCGTAATGCCCAATTAAATCTCACTCGTACTTATCATGACATGTATGTGCATTGTTATGCCCTCTCTATTTGTCAATTGCCCGACTGTAATTTGTTCACCCAACATGCTTTTATCTTATGGGAGAGACACCTCTAGTGAACTGTGGACCCCGGTCCATTCTTTTATACTCGAAATACAAATCTGCTGCAATACTTGTTTTTACTGTTTTCTCTCGCAAACAATCATCTTCCACACAATACGGTTAATCCTTTGTTACAGCAAGCCGGTGAGATTGACAACCTCACTGTTTCGTTGGGGCAAAGTACTTTGGTTGTGTTGTGCGGGGTCCACGTTGGCGCCGGAATCCCTGGTGTTGCGCCGCACTACATCCCGCCGCCATCAACCTTCAACGTGCTTCTTGGCTCCTCCTGGTTCGATAAACCTTGGTTTCTTTCTGAGGGAAAACTTGCTGCTGTGCGCATCATACCTTCCTCTTGGGGTTCCCAACGAACGTGTGAATTACACGCCATCAAGGCTCAGGTGGATAGTTTCACTGATGAGTCAGTAAGGAAGAATATCTCTGCATCAGAGAAGGTTGTGGATCCTGTTGCTGCTCATTCTGATCATCTTGTGGAGGAATCTCACGTCTCTGACCCTTCGTTTGCGATGCATACTGCTATTACTCTAGGTCTGGACTTTAAAGCTGGTGAAAATTTCGCCAAAGAAGTTTTGAGGAGGTTTTCCAGTACTGTTCATTCTTTGAAAGGAAAGGCTCCCTTCACTTTGGTAGTCTCTTTTGGGCGAGCAGCATTTAGAATGAATGAAGAAAATGTGGCCTTAGCCCTGGAAGCTGCTCTAGGTGGTTTTTGTGGCTCTCTTGGGGTGATCCAGTTGAGGGATAGAGTTTTTTCTTTCAGAGTAGCTAGTAAAGATGTTGGATTTTATATCATTCAAAAGAGGGTTTTTCTTACAGAAAAGTTCAAATGCTACTTTCACTTGTGGAGTGATGGAGGTCCAAATTGGAGGAGGGAGTTCCATATGTGGCAGCAGGACTCTGATCAGCAGTGGACATTGGTTAGTCCTTCCAAGAGAAGATTTAAATTGGGTATGAATGCTCTTAATCTGCCAGCTCCTAAACCAGCTCTTAAGCACACAGCTGCAATCAATAAAAAGCTGGTCTTTGCTGAAAAAATTCAGTATGAGGCTAAGAAAGGATATGCTGCTGATTCTGTGGGTTCTGCTGATCTGCATGTTTATAACACAGTATCTACTCCAGTTATCTCCTTTGGTACCACTATACCTATCCAGCAGGGGAAGTCAGTGGAAGAAGATGTTGCCCCTGTGGACAATAAGTCAGTAGAGGATGTGACTGCCCCTGTGGCCAATGAGACATATGATGTTATTCCAAATAGACAGAGAGTTTCTAATGAACAGAAAGACGATCCATTTGAACAAATGGTTGATGACATGGTGTTCCAAGTTTGGAAGTGCCAACGCTGCCTTAGTATGAATCACCTCACAAAGAATTGTGTTAATAATATTCGTTGTCGGGGATGTTTTAATTATGGCCACATTAAACGGAATTGTCTTTCTGCTAGAGCCTCTTTGGGTAACCGTTGGGTGCCAAAAATAGCAAAAGAAGGGGAGTTGGGCTCGGACATGTCTAATACTATTGGGCCGACAGATGAGCTTGCCGGTTCGTCTCCCAAGGCAGGGGAGGTGGCATTAAATTGGTCGGCTGGTCTAGCCAACGAGCCGACTCCACATCTTTCGTCACCGCCCCCCCTCCGCCTTCGCCAATGGCGAACTTTGAAGTTGATCCTGCGCCGTGGGTGCCATGGGGGCACCAGGTGATCGATGGAGGACCGACGAGGTTTCCCAGGTCTTTCTACTTCGCCACGCAAGATCCTCCGCAGCAGCACCAAAGTAATTGCATTGGAATGGTTCATCCGCCCCCTCCGCCAAATCTGCAAGCTTTCTGGCGTCATCAGGTTCGCAACTTTCTGGTTGGGCCCCTCAATCGCAATGTCATAGATTATCAGCCAAGCTTGTATGGGGTCGGATTGTATCAGTTTAGTGGCCCGACTGCGGTTAGTGCATTGGTTCAGCATGGAGAGTACAATATTAACGCCAATACTACGGTCAGATTTGTTCCTGTTGATCGTGCACTGAATTATCGGGCTGAGCAGGGTTTCCGCAAGGGGTGGTTGATGTTTATTGGTATGCACCCAGACTATAGGAACGGTCTCGATATTGCCAATGCTGTTTCAACTTTTGGGAAGTTTTTATACTGGAATCATACTGATCCTATTCTGGAAAGGGTTTTGGTCTATGCTGCTTTTCCTTCACCTGCCTTAGTCCCTCGTGATGTGGTGTTTGGGAGGTTTGCTTCTGTGGGAGGAGTGAAGGATTCTTGGACTGTTCCCCTGTATATTCTTACTGCTGAATTTGCAGAAGAGCTACCAGCTGATGAAGATCCTATGCCACCTGATGGTAATCCACATCCTTTTCCTGGGAACTTGCAGCCAATGGATAACATGTTCGTTCCTCCACAATATCCTGAGCTAGGATGGAATATGGTGCCAATGGAACAGGGGCCAATGGGGAAGGAACCAATGGGGCACAATGCTCATCATCTGGGGCACAATGATATCTTGCAGCAGGATATGCAAGATGAGGAAGACCAGCAGCAGCAGCAAGAGGAAAATCAAGAGGAGGATGACCAAGAAGCAGAGTCTATGGTTTTGGTGCCCTCTGATGTCTCTGGGACTCAGTCAACATGATGCAGGAAAATCAGGTGGTAGTGCAGTTCATGCAACATCTGGATTGCCCTGTAATACCACATCAAGTGGTCTTTGGTCCTACAATACCCCCTGTTATGCAATGGGAAAAGTTATTTGAGCACATGATTCCCAAATTATTATCTGCTTCTGTTCCTTTGGCTTTTCAGTTATCTCCTTTCACACATCTCAAGAGATCTTGGGATAGTGCTTTCTTTGGCAAGGAAGGAGTTTGGTCTTTATCCAAGGGTATATGTTTTTCTGAACTTCATAGGCCCAAGTGCTCACCAAGGAGGAATACAGTAATTAGAAAGGATTTAAAGGAGGAGCAGAAGGTTCATACTGAAGTGCTGTTTGAAGCTACTCCTTTGGTGACCAAAAAGCAGAGAGCAAGGAAAGTGATCACTCCTTTGGTACAGTCAAATGAGCGTCGTTTTACTAGGAGCTGCTTAAGGGATGGATATAGACCTGCTCCTGTTATTGAGGCTCCACCTAAGAAGAAGGCTAAGGGCAGAGCTAAGCTTTTGGTGGTACAAGATGATCAACAGGTGGATTCTTCCATTCCCTGTCCTCAGAATAGTGCTACTGATGAGAGAGAAGAGGGGTTTATCAGAACCCCAGCAACACCTATTCATGTTCTTCAAAGAATTGGAAGGCAGCTGGGCATCCCAGAGGAGAAATTGACTAAGGAAAAGCTTGAAGCTGTTCCTAAGAAGACCACTAAAGACAAGAGTGATAATGTGTAATTGGTGGCATGATGAGTTTCTGCATGGAGGCTTTTGGGTCTTATGTGTTAGTTTATGCTTTTGCTGTGTGGGTGCTATGGTTTCCCAGCATACTAGTGTGTTTAGTGTGAGTTCTCTGGTGGCCCAATTTAAAAGCATGTTCTGTGTGAGTTTTGTCGTGTCGGTACTATGCTATGGTCGGTGCTCTCAACAGTGTGGGTATGCTGTGTTCTGTAAGATTTTAAGACCACTTTCTATCAGATGCAATGGGTACTTGAATGGGGGATACTATGTTTCCCTGTATGCTGTCATTCTCTCCTTGGGTTTTTATTATGTATACATTAAGTAAGAGAAAATGGAGTGTCTTATGCTGGAATGTTAGAGGCTTAAATTCTGAAGGTAGACAGAGAGAATTAAGAGCGAAAATTGATGAAAGTGGTTGTCATATAGTATGCCTGCAAGAAACAAAATGTGAAAGTTTTGACTGGCGCTTAATTAGGACCTTTTGTCCTAAACGTTTTGATAGTTTTGCCTTCTCTCCATCAATGGGAGCGTCTGGGGGAATTTTGGTGATTTGGAATTCATCTGTCTTTGCTGGTTCCCTGGTGGAAGTACATCGTTTTGGTATCAGGATAGAATTTGTCTCTGCTCACAACAATGAGAACAGGACATTAGTCTGTGTATATGGCCCTTGTCAAGGAGTGGAAAGGGATCAATTTGTTTCTTGGTTGTATAATTTGTCAATTCCTTGCTCTGCAAATTGGTTGCTGTTGGGAGACTTTAATTTCATCAGATCCCAAGATAATAGGAATAAGCCAGGAGGGGATGTCAATGATATGTTCCTGTTTAATGAGATTATTGGACATCTAGGATTATTTGAGTTGCCTTTGAAAGGAAGAAGGTACACCTGGTCCAACATGCAAAGAGAGCCTTTATTGGAACAGCTTGATTGGTTTTTTACTAGTCAGTACTGGATTTCTGTATATCCTAACACTGTGGTTCTACCTTTGGCCAAGAAAGGATCTGATCATGTTCCCTGTGTAGTTCATATTGACACTGATATACCCAATGCCAAGATCTTCAGGTTTGAGAATTATTGGGTGGATTTGCTAGGGTTCAAGGAGTGTGTCACACAATCTTGGGAAAGAGGTTCTGCTAAGGCATACAGTTCTGCTGTTATTGCAGACAAATTGAAGGGTCTAAGGCATGAATTGAAAAAATGGCACTTGAGCCTGGCTAGGCTCAAAGGATTGATTCAAAATTGTAATAAGGTAATTGTTATTTTGGACACTCTAGAAGAGGAGAGGACCTTATATAAAGAAGAGTTTAACTTTAGGCAGATTGTGAAGCTACATTTGGAGGATCTTCTGTTGGCAGAATGTAATTACTGGAAAAAAAGATGTACCATTCGGTGGATCCAACAAGGGGAAGATAATACAAGATTTTTTCATGCCATGGCTACTGAAAGGTACAGGAGAAACAATATTGCAGTTCTGCATGATGGAGATGGAAATGAAGTAACTGATCACCAGGCCATGGCAGCTTTGTTGTGGGCTGAGTATAAAAATAGGATGGGGAGATCAGAGGGTATTTCCATGCAGTTTAATTTACACTCCTTGATTAAAAGAGTGGATGGTCTTGAGGAATTAACTGCTCCCTTTCTGGAAAAAGAAATGGATGATGTGGTGAAGGAAATGCCAATTGATAGGGCTCCTGGCCCAGATGGTTTCAATGGTCTATTCTTGAAGAAATTTTGGCATATTATCAAAAAGGATTTTTATAAGTTGGCTGAGGATTTTCATAATGGGACTATAAGGCTGCAAAATATAAATGGATCTTATATCACATTGGTACCAAAGAAACAGGTCTCTTTGACAGTCAATGATTTTAGACCAATCTCTCTTACCAATGTGTGTGTTAAGTTTTTGACTAAGCTTGCTGCGAATAGATTGCAATCAAGGATTCTTGAATGTTTGCATAAAAATCAGTATGGTTTCTTGAAGAATAGGAATATTCAAGATTGCCTTGCTTGGGCCTTTGAATACCTGTATCTCTGCCATGTGTCCAAAAAACCTATTATAATACTGAAACTTGATTTTGCCAAAGCCTTTGACACCATAGAACATGAGGCAATTCTACAGGTCATGAAACAAAAAGGTTTTAATAGCCAGTGGCTGGGGTGGGCTAAGGCTATTCTCTCCACAGGAACTTCATCTATTCTCTTAAATGGTGTCCCGTGCAAGCAGTTTGAGTGTAGAAGAGGAGTAAGACAAGGAGATCCTATTTCTCCTTTGTTCTATCTTTTTGGATCAAATTTGTTGCAGTCAGCAGTTAATGAGTTAGTGCACCTTGGAAAATTAAGTAGACCTATTGAGACTAATGAGATGGATTTCCCAATAGTCCAGTATGCTGATGACACATTGTTAATTCTGCCAGCAGATAAAGACCAATTACAAGCCTTGAAGGAGGTTCTGAATAAATTCTCACAGTCTACTGGTCTGAAAATAAATTTTGACAAGTCCCAAATGGTCCCTATAAATGTGCCTGAGGAAATATTGGAGCAGTTAGCTGAGGTTTTTGGTTGTCAGGTTGGGAAGATGCCTTTTACTTATTTGGGTTTGCCATTGGGGACTGTGAAGCCTACAATTACTGAGTTGTCTCCCTTAGTGTGTAGGCTGGAAAGGAAATTATCTGCCAGCTCTAGCTTTCTTTCTCAAGGGGCTAGATTACAGCTGATTAATTCTGCTCTTGCTTCTATGCCCTTGCATTTCTTGTGCTCTTTACAATTGCCAGTGGGTCTTACTGTTCAGTTGGATAGGATTTTGAGGCAGTGTCTATGGAGAGATAGAGAAGGTGAGCCAAAGCAATCTCTTGCAGCATGGGAGATGATTTGTAAGCCAAAGACAAGAGGTGGTCTGGGAATTATTAATTTCCAGAAACAGAATGCAGCTTTGCTTATCAAATTTATAGATAAATTCTATAACAAAAGAGATTTGCCTTGGGTAAAGTTAATATGGGAAAAGCACTATGATGGTAAAATTCCTCATGCTGAGAATTTGTGTGGATCATTCGGTGGAAGGATGTGGTCGACAGGTAGATAACTTCGCAGTTGTGGCAAGGGTAAAGTCGGGTACTCGGAGATACTTTTCTTTTTTGGTCAGATAAATGGCTAATTGATGGAGTCCCTCTTACTCTTCAAAACAAATTTCCAAGATTATTCTCTTTTGTGGTGAATAAGGAAATAATGGCTGCTGAAGTTTATGATATGGAAAATATGGCAGAATTGTTCTATACTCCTTTGTCTCAGCCAGCTTTCACAGAACTACAAGAGTTGCAGAGTTTGATGGAGAGAAATCCAGTCACTGGTGATAAGGATGAGTGGACATACTGTTGGGGTGGTGCTTATGCTTCAGCTAAATTTTATTCTCATATTCATGAGCATATTAAGGTTCCCAAGGTATATAAGTGGACTTGGCAGTCTTGTTGTATGATGAAAATTAAGGTTTTTGCTTGGCTTTTATTGGTGGATCGTTTAAACACTAGAGACATGCTGCAGCGCCGACACTAGAATGTCACAAATGTCTATCACTGTGAATTATGTCTTATGCATGTGCATGAGGATAGGATTCATCTCTTTTTTGAGTGTAATTTCAGTGTGAGGATCTGGAACTATCTCCAAATTGATTGGGCAGCCAGTGATGATGTGCAGTTCATTATGGATCATGCTAGGAAGGAGTTTGCAAAGCCATTTTTTATGGAAGTGATGATGCTGGCGTGTTGGCACATTTGGATTGTCAGAAATGGGAAGATCTTCCGAAGTGAGAAGCCTGCTTTTGCAAAGTGGAAGGCTGGTTTTATACATGACATGTACTTATTGAGATATAGAATTAAAGTCAAGCATAGGGACACTTTGATAGAGTGGATTAGGACTCTGCCTTAGAGTCTTGGTTTTTTCCTAGGTAGGGTTTTTCCTTCCTTTTTTCCTCTTTTTGGTTATTGTACATAAGACTTTTTTATAATTTAAATAAAGTTTTGCTGTGGGGTTGTTGCCTCACAGTGGTTGGTCAAAAAAAAAACCGCGCGGTTGGGCGGTGCCTAAATCAGTCGGGCGGTCGCGGTGTACTGCGCGCCCGTGGCGGAAGGTTTTGTCTTCTCAGGTGACGGCGGGCGCGGGTCGGCGAATTGGGAGTGTCCGCGGTGTTCCGGGTGCAGTGGTGAGTTGTTGGGTAGAAGAGGTGGTCCGGGGGAGCTGCGAGGCGACGAGGCGACGCGTGCCTGTGGCGCGCTCCGGCATGCACGCGTCGACGTGGCCATGCATGTCCTGGCAACACAGGGCGTCGCGGGCGTGTGTTGGTCTGGGCCGTGTCGTGCTCCTTTCGGCCAACGGCGTGTACCATGCGATTCAGGGGATCAAGGAGAGGTAGAGGGACATGGTGGCCAGGGTTGGATAGGAGGAGAGTGAGAGAGGGCCGGTGCCATGGTGAGCATGGCCGGCATGGCAATGGCTAGGCCATGTCTTGCCATGGCTAGGGTTCCTATGCAAGGGTTGGGGTGAGAGGGGACCAGGGAACATGTGTGAAGCAAGTGGTAACCAGAAATTCGGCAAACACTATTTGAAATAGTGAAATTGGATTTGGGTTTGATTTGCTCACAAAGTGTTTGTTGTAATGGCCGCATGAAATGTAACTTGAAAATTTTGAATGAAACTTGGTGGTGTTGAGTCATGTGATCAAGTACACACCATGGTGGTGGTGGTTTTCAAAATTAACAAGTTTTGTGAAATTTCAAAATAGGTATGAACTAGAATCTGTTAAAAAGTTCCAACTTTGCTTGAGCATAACTTTTGATCTAGGATGAATTTGCAGGCGTGTGCTTTATCAAAGTTGTTCACCTTGATGTGGTATTGGATGAGCTGCAAAGAGTTGGCAAAGTCTGGTTTGAAGTCTCTTAAAACAGAGGCTCAAACTAGGCATCAGGCTGAAAATGGCAGATTTGACCATTAGTGCATGTGAGCACAATTTGATTTCAAATTTGATTTGATTTGAGTTTCTTTAATTCCAAAAGTGTTTATAAGTGTTTACTAACATTCTCCAACCAATGGTGCAAGCCAAAATGGTCTAGGTTGAAGATTTGCAAAAATGGCATAAACCATATGTGAGGGTTTTGGGATTTTTCTATTTCATTTCTTTTCTTCCTCTTTGATTTGCTTGGTAATCTTCAAAGGATCAAGTGAGGGTTTTAGGTTGTAGCACATTGTACAAGCTTGCAAACATTCATCATGGCAATCACCCAACAAATTGTGGTGACCCTGCATACCACTGCATGTTGTAGTATGCCAGTCGTTGATATAACATTCACGAAGTACCATTCCGCAAATATTACATCCCTCAGAGTAGTACAACAGAACATAGCAGGGTCCATAACTCATTCACTTATTATTACAAGCATCAAACATATATTGTCTTGGAGCTCCTCTTGGGTCCTAAGAGGAATACTCCCGGGTTCGAGGTGAACCCAACTCAACTTACAATATAGGAGTCTCATTAAACTATACATTTATTGCCTCGAGCAGCTAAATACTAAGAGTTCGGGCTGCTCGATTACTACTACTACTGGATGTCTCTAGGCTTGATCTCCTCCGGAAGCCTCCCCGGATCCGTAGACTATGAGATAGTCTACGCCTTCAACACCTCCTCGAGAGGTCAGGTTCTTCATAGCCGATGATCTCGGCTCCTTCATTGTTGTCGTAGTCCTCCTCCGCACGATTCGCACAATCTAAGCATGGGATTTAAGAGTGGTATGAGTACGAGCGTACTCAACAAGTTCATTATAGATAAGAGGTGTTTAATGCACTAGCTACGATATTAGACCAGTAAAGTCTAATACCAATGCAAGTTTTGATAAACATTTCTTCAAGAGATTGCTTTTATTTCAAAGAGCTATGTCCGTCAGCCTTCACCGGTTTACTAGAACTTCATGGAGCTCCTTTCCGGCCGCGTTCGCAGCTCCTCAATCCCGGAACAGGAGTGACAGGTCACAGCTCTTTACACTCGCAGAGGTGTGTTGCTTTACCCATAAGAGATCTTAACCTTGGTGCCAACCGGGCAGCTTTCCCGTCCACACTTCCTTCGGTGTGAGGCCCGGTATAAGGTCTAGCCAATCATGTTCCTCCGCTACCTCGAACACCCACCCTTTGTTGCATGCCCCGACCCTGGGTCCTCGCCGGTCCCATTATTCCCACTCACGGGTGGACCCCGACCACGACGACAGCTTGGGATCGAACCAAACTCCTTCGCCGGTAGCTGCAACCCATCATAGACCGCAATACCGTGGGGACTTAAGGCCTCCCCAGCCAACCGCTTGCACTTCGAGCGACAAGTGTCTACGGACTGTGCCGTGGGGACTTAAGGCTTCCCCAGCCAACCGCTTGCCCTGACAGATACAAGTGTCTACGGTTAAGCCCATCCGTTGATGAACGAGAGGTGGAAACACTTTTGACTACTCCGTCCCACTCCTGATCTTATGGTTAACACGGGTATTACGGCACAAGAATCACTGGCGACATTTGTTGTTTAATCCTAGATGGATATAAACCCGTGCAATGGAACCTCCACCATATCAACACAATCCATGGTTCCATTGCCCACCACATAGTCATATTCATAGTTATGAAAGTAGTGGTTTTGGTTTTTATGCAATAGTGATAACCATAATACTTTGCAAGTAATTTGATAGAAATACTCAAATGACATGAGCAAGTGATGAACTTGCCTGAACACTGCAAAGTTTTGCAGCTGGAAGGTGTGGACTGACCCTTGTCCTCTGTCTCTGAAAAATAGCATCATTGTCCGATAAGGGCAATGGTTAAAGAAGCAATTATGCATGATTCCAGTTTTTAGGGTTTGTTCCCCCCTTCCGATGTCGTTGTTATTTTATGAGAGGTTAATACTAAGATAGATTTGGAGATACTATATTTAGTGTAAATACAACCTTGAAATGTTGTCAAGGTGTTTTGAAGTCCAAATGCATTAATGGACTTATTTTTATTATTGAAAATTATATGTGTGATTTAAATGATTATTTAAATCCTCAAATTAAGACTCATTCTTAATTGTCTTCAAAAATTCTCTTTGATATTTTATTTAGATAGAGAATTTTATGCTGATCTATTTTCATATTTTTAATTATTTTTTTAGAGCTATTTAACATTTCTTACATAATTTCAAAGTTTCTGTATTTCTTGGAATTAGGAAATGACCTAAATGCCCTTGGGCCCCACCTGTCATGGTGGCCCAACGGGTTAGGTCGCACCCGAGCCACCCTTTGGGCTCGGTCGGCCCATTCGTCCTCTCCCCTCTCCTCGCGCGAAACCCTAACCTCTCCCTTGCTCTCGCGACACCGTGGTCGCCTCGCCGTCGCCGAACTATTCCGACCGCCACCGGCCGTCCCCGCCGGCGAGATCGGTCGCAATCGAACGGCCGCACGATGGCGCACCGATCGGTCCGCGCCGATCCGTGTTTCCTCGCCGCCACCGTTCTTCCCCAACATCTCTGCGACATGGCCGAGGGTTTCCGCGGCCACCTCGTCGCAGCCCGTCGATCCCGGCGCCGTGGCGTGGCCGTGTGCCCCGCCGTGGTTGCGCCGGGAGCCCTCGCGCCTCGGCGACCGCCTCGGCTTGGCCGCGGCTTGGTGCCGCCGTGGCCGGTCCGTGCCGCCGTGCCGCCATGGCACGCTCGTGGTGCCGCTGCTCCGTGCATGTGCGCCGCCTATACTTCTTCTACTTGATCTCCTTCTTCTCCTCCTCTCCTTCGTCTAGCTTGGTCACATGCTTACCGTGCCTCATAGTGGTACGGCCATGCCGTGATGCTGCTGCTGTTCTGCTTGTGTTGCTGTACTGCTATGCTGCTCGTGCTGCTGTGTTGCTGTGCTGCTCATGCTCGTTCAAGCCACCGCCTCTACTTGCCTTGGCCATTGTTGCCCTGACCATTCCAGTGCTTACTATTCATGCTAGGTTCCTCCCTGTGCCTCTATCTTGTTCCTATGCTTGCCTGACACTCATGTGTGATCATGGATGCTTTACTGGCTTAGCTGTAGATTGCTATTATTGCAAATTTGCAAGTGCCGTTGTTGTTGTGGCTATTTCTTGTGCTCTAACTCATGAACCTGCTTTCCTGAGCATTACTGTTAGCTTGATGGTATGATTCAGATGATGAACATGAAGTATTTTACTTGTTTGTTATGGTTCAGTGTACCTCATGTATTTGATGTGCTTCTGGATACAATTGTAAATGATTTATGTAATTGTCTGTGATATAACTGTTGCTTAACCGTGGCTATTTTATTTATATGATTCATGGATTGCTGCCAGTGCTTGCCCTTGTCAAGCTTTTGTATGCTAAGGCAAGCCCCGATGATCATATAATCATCGGTGCTTGATGATTTTCTCGCTGTCCTATGGCTTGTGTTTCACCGATGCTTTTACTTGACCCGTGTGGCACTCAAGCATGTGCCGGTGCATGCTCTTGCTTACCCCCAAGCACTCGCTGTGGCTTGCAAGTGATCTTCTAGATCATGAGCAAGTGTATGTATTACTGGTTGCTTGTGTATTTCAATTATCTCGTCTAGTTTGGCTTAATCACATGGATAATTGATGTGAACTCGCTCTGCAGCTTATGATCATTTCATTGAGTTTGGTAGGGTTAGATGGATGCCAACACTTGGTTGTGTACCCTAGCCCTCCTTTTGAACCCTACCGGGTGATGATATCTCGTGCATGGCTTCTTTGTTGGAATTGGTTAAGTGGTTGAGGTGATCCCGGCAGTATTCATGTGCTGCCCCGGGATGGCTCCCCTATTTGGTGGCTTTCCGTGATGGATAGATGCTCACCGGCTAGTCACTTAGTGAATTTCCAAGTAGCCTTGATGTTGATAATTAGGATAGGCACATGTTGCCCGTCAATCCGATGGTTTAGCTAGATCAATAGGTGCTTTGTGATTCCGAATGGCCGCAAGGAGTAAATCCATGCCGGATTTCTCCGGTTTTGACACTCGTGTTGTCACAACCAAGTGTTCCCCGGTTTATTTTCCTTTTAGCCTTGGTTGTACTTGCCGGCACCAATTGGTTTAGTAACCAAATGATGATACACCCAGTGGTTTTCTACCCTTCTGTGCTCCCGTGATGCAAGCATGCTTAAGTATGAGCAAGATATGATCTTGCTCGTGCTCTTGTGTGGTATACCTCACTCCAGCCTCCTAGAAAGGTTGTTGGTGTAGAGGGTTTGCTTCGTGATGATCTTATGCCCGCCCCGCTCCTCCCGACTTGCCGGTGATGCTTGGTTGATTTCTCGGTGATGGGGAATAGGTGAGACAGCCTCCGGCTGTTCACCCGTTCTTGGTGTTCTTGAGCTGTTCTTGCTAGTTCTTACCCTTTGGAGATTCTCGCCGATGAGCAGCTAGGGTTTGCTGGTGAAAAAGCTTTTATATGGCTGGCCCTAGCTTCTATGGTCGACAACACGGCCTGGCATGTGTTGGTGACTCCTCACTGTGTTGTGTGTGTGTGTTGCATGCACACAGCCTTGTGAGCAGGCTGTGTGTGTGTACACCAGATGCTTTGCACTTGGGCTTTGAGAGGATTGGCTCGGCAGAAACTTGATCATATCCTCTTCATTTCCATTATTTGCTAACCTGCCAAGTGGCAATGCCACTTGGCATAATTTCTTTCTTTGTTGTGCTTGTGTGCAGGAACAAAGTGATGACCAAGATGATCTTCAAGCTCAAGATTAGATGATATTCACATTGTAGTATTTAGGATAGATTCATACTTGTACTCTTATTTTATCTTCTTTTTTTCTATTTATCCCAATTTGTGTAATGTGTTGTAAGTAATTCCTTTATTTCAATTCTGAATATTGTAATTGACATTGTATCTTGTGTGATTATTAATAAAGCTCAAAGTTTCCCTAATGAGCTTTACTAAATAAATGTGATGTTTATATTCTTTGATTATTCATATTTGTTTAATGAATTACCTCAATTTTGAATTATGAGATATTCATATTATGTTTAAATTTGAAATTCAAAAGTTCTTGTGTTTGAATTCAATCATGCAACTTAAGTTGTAATGCAATACTCTTCTCTCTTCTCAAAACCCTAATTTAATTAGGTGAGTTACAAGTTTGTCGCACTCTCGAAACCCTAACCCCGTAAGGTGTCGAGAGAGAAACTTGTCCCCCTTCGATGCAGCTTTTGTTTAAAAGCGCGAAATTTCCCCGTAATTTACTATGCAATGCACATCCCTTTCTAAAATCTACCCCTCGATCGTCTCTAAACCCGGGACATTACAGCCTTTCCCCTTAAAGAAAACTTCGTCCCGAAGTTGTGGTTGTAATACCCGAACAGCTCGGGGTATGTTTTCCTCAGGTCTTCTTCCTTTTCCCAGTGGCTTCCCTCTCGGGTGATGCTTCCATTGTATCTTGCAATACTTGATCGCTTTATTTCTGAGTTGTTTCCAGCTTTCCTCGAGAATCTTGGCTGGCTTCTCGATGTAAGTCAAATCTGGTTGTAACTCGAGCTCGTATGTGATATTGGCTCATCCGGGGTCTTTAAGCATTTCCTGAGTTGCGACACATGGAATACATTGTGAACTTGTGCTAGCCTTCCCGGTAGATCCAATTCAAAGGCTAAACCTCGGTTCTGACTCAATATCTTGAAAGGTCCTATGTATCTAGGGCTGAGTTTTCCTTTTACACCAAACCTCTGGAGTCCTTTCATCGGGCTTACCTTAAGATATACCATGTCTCCAACTCGTGGCTCCCATGTTCTCCTCTTCTGATCAGCATAACTCTTTTGCCGACTTTGGGCTATCTTGAGCCTGTCTCTTATAATATCAATGATGTGTTGTTTTTCCTTGACATAATCAGGATTGAACTCCTTGCTTGCTCCGGCTTCATACCAACATATCGGTGATCTACACTTTCTTCCATAGAGAGCTTCAAATGGTGCCATCTTGATGCTGCTTTGATAGCTATTATTGTATGAAAACTCTGCTAGTGGCAAGTGCTCCTCCCATGATCCTCCGAAGTCTAGGGCACAAGCCCTAAGCATATCCTCTAAGATCTGGTTGGTTCTCTCGGTTTGTCCACCGGTCTGGGGATGATAAGCGGTACTATAGTCCAACTTGGATCCTAAAGCTTCGTGAAGTTGCTTCCGTAATGCTGATGTGAACACGGATCCTCGATCCGACACTATCTTCTTAGGCACTCCATGCTTACTCACGATCTCTTTGATGTAAAGATCGATGAGTTTCTCTCCTTTATCCTCGCTGGTTTACCGCTAAAAAGTGTGCACTTTTCGTCAACCGGTCCACGATTACCCATATCATGTCCTTCTTTTTATTAGTCATGGGTAGTCCGGTGATGAAATCCATTCCTATCTCCTCCCATTTCCACTCGGAATAGGTAAAGGTTGTAACTTCCCCGCCGGACTCGGTGTTCTGCTTTCACTCTTTGGTAGGTATGGCATTCTGCCACATATTGTGCTATCTCCTCTTCATGTTATTCCACCGTAATAGTTCCTTTAAGTCCATGTACATCTTTGTACTTCCCGGATGTATGGAATATGGTGTTTGATGAGCTTCCCGGAGTATTACTTCCTTAATTTCAGCAATATCCGGAACGCAAATCCTTTTCTCGGAACCATAATGATCCAGTATTCTCCGCGGTGAAATTCTCGATGGTCTTCCCTCATCTATTCTTCTCATCTCCTCCACGATGAATGGATCGTCCAGCTGACCCATCATTATCTCATTCTTCAGTTTGACATTCAACTCATCGGCTACTTGCAACGCCGATAATCCTTCATGGGCTTCCTTCTCCCAAAGTTGTATTTGGGCTTGACTTATTTCCTTCCTCAACTCCGGTGATATTTCTTGTTCCACTCCTCCGGTACTCTTCCTACTCGTGGCATCCGCTACAACATTAGCCTTCCCCGGTGTGTAATTGATTGTCGTGTCATAATCTTTGATCAATTCTAGCCATCTTTTCTCGTCTCATGTTGAGTTCCTTCCGAGTGAAGAAATATTTGAGGCTTTTATGGTCTGTATAGAGCTCACACTTAGCTCCATAGAGAAAATGTCTCCAAGTTTTGAGTGCAAATACGATCGTCGCTAATTCCAAGTCATGTGTTGGATAGTTTACTTCATGAGGTCCGAGTTGCCTCGATCCATAAGATATCACTTTCCGATCTTGCATGAGTACACAACCCAATCCATGTTTGGATGCGTCACAAGACACGGTGTAATCCTTGCCAACTTCCGGAACTCGCTAACACCGGTGCCGTGGTGAGTTTCTCTTTTAGAGTTTGAAAACTCTTCTCACACTCCTCCGACCACACAAATGGTGTGTTCTTCCTTAACAACTTTGTCATTGGTCCTGCTATTTTGGAGAATCCTTCAATGAATCTCCGATAATATCCTCGCCATTCCTAGGAATCCTCGGATTTCCTTGACAGCCTTGGGTGCTTCCCATTCTAGAACCGCCGCTACCTTACTCGGGTTGACAGCTATTCCATCTTTACTAATGACATGACCAAGAAATTCCACTTGATCTAGCCAAAATTCACACTTACTAAGTTTGGCATAGAGTTGATGTTCCCTTAGTGTTTGCAACACTAACCTCAAATGTTCAGCATGTTCAGCCTTGTTCTTGGAATATATCAGGATATCATCGATAAATACGATGACAAACTTGTCTAGATATGGCATGAATATCTTATTCATGAGGTTCATGAATATTGCTGGGGCATTGGTCAATCCAAAAGGTACTACAAGGTATTCATGGTGTCCATATCTTGAAACAAAGGCTGTTTTCGGAACGTCTTCCTTCTTGATCTTTATCTGGTGATAACCGGATCTTAGATCAATCTTGGAAAAGACTCCCGCTCCTCTAACTTGATCAAATAGATCTTGTATTCTCGGAAGTGGATACTTGTTCTTGATTGTGACGTTGTTTAGATTCCCGTAGTCTCCGCACATCCTTCTTCCTCCATCTCTTTTATCTACGAAGATCACAGGTGATCCCCATGGTGAAACACTCTCTTGAATGAATCCCTTTTGTTCCAAGTCATCCAATTGCTCTTTAAGTTCTTTCAACTCCTTAGGCCCCATCTTATATGGTGCTTTGGCAATCGGAGCTGTTCCTGGGATTAGGTCGATAGTGAATTCTATCTCCCTATCAGGTGGCATACCAGGTAATTCCGCAGGAAACACATCCTGGAATTCATTTACTACAGGTATATCTCCTAACTTCACCTCCTTCATACTATTCAGCTGTAGCTCAACTTCGATCTGGGTATGTTTGTCGCCTTGGTAGATCATTCTACTTCCATCGGGGCTTTTCAACGATACCGTCTTGTTCACACAGTCGATCAATGCTCCATTAGCTTCCAACCAGTTCATACCAAGAATGACATCAATGTCCTTCATCGGTAAAATGAACAGGTCCGCGTGAAACGCGCACTTATTGATCATAATGACTTGTTTTTGTTTGGCATGGGTTACTACTATCGTTCCCCCGCGTAAAGTATGGTTATGGGTGTATCTAACTTAGTGCAACTAATCCCATGTTTGATGATGAATTGTTGAGAAATGAATGATGTAGTTGCACCGGTATCAAAAAGTACTTTGCCAGGATGAGTGAGTATCCGAAGCGTACCTATCACCGCTTGGTCAGAATTGACCACCTCCTCCAGACTGGTGCAGTTCAGCTTGCCGAAGGGCTTCTTATTCTTCCAGCTTCCTCCGGTGTTTCCTCCTCGACTTCCTCCTCCTCCGCATTGACCTCCTCCACTGTTTTTCTTGGGGCAGTCCTTCAAAGCATGTGCCCCTCCCGGCGACACCCAAAGCATATTATCCTTGGCTTTCTACAGTCCTTGGCAAAATGCCCTGGAAGTCCACAGATTCGACAGACCATTGGATTGGCGGTCTGGAAAGCTTGATTCCTCCTACTACCGTAGTAGTTACTGTTGTTGTTGTTGTTGTTGTTGTTGTTGTATCTTGGCTTGAAACTCAAGCTGGTATTGGGCTTGTTACTAACAAACCTCTTAGGCTCAAACTTGGCCTTTTTCCGTTTCTCCTCCTGCAATTGCTTGAAATCATCTTCCAGAGTGATGGCTGCATCCACCAACTCTTGAAACTCCGTCGCTCTCATCATACGGAGCTGTACCTTGAACTCGGGGACTTAACCCCCTCGAAATCTCTTTTTCTTCTTGTCCTCGGTGTTGACTTCTTCAACAAGCATACCGGGACAGCTTTAGAGAACTCCCCGACATAGGTCAGGATTGCCTTGTCCTTCCGCTCGAGACTTTCAAATTCTCGACGCTTCAGCCTCCACTATACTTTCAGGGACATTGGATTCCCTGAATTTCCTTGCGAACTCCTCCCATGTGAATACCTTTCCAGCCGGATATACGGCTACAATGTTATCCCACCATGATGCGGCGGGTCCACACAACAAGTGTGTAGCATAACGGACCTTCTCCTGGTCATTGCATCCAACGGTGTTGAGCTTTCGCCGCTGTCCATGAGCCAGCTCTTCCGCGTCCATTGGCTCGGGCGCGTATGCAAAAGATATGGGCTTGGTGTTCCGGAAGTCCGCTAAGGTGACTCCCCGATTCTCGGGTCTCTCTACCCTGTTTTGCCGCAACAAATCCTGAAAGAATTTGTTCTCGCTGCTCCAACGTGACACGTTGTCTCTCTTCCACCATCTCGCATGTACCGAATGAAATTCTGTTGCGTCATGGGTGGTGGTGGTGGTGGAAACCGATCTCCGGCTGCACCCTCAGCCTCCTCCTTTTGTTTGGCTTCGCGCTCCATGCGCTGCGCTTCAGTCTCGTCTCCTAGCGTTCCCGACATAACCCCCTAGTTCTGCAACACAAGATGATACTCATAGTTACTCCATGCGCAAGTTTTCTGAGCTCAACATTGTGCACGGAACTAGTCACGCAATGGAAATCAAGAAGCAAATCCAAATCATACAAAACATATACCATATATTTACATACTTAAGTGGTCTTATTACAATACTCAAGTCGATGTGAGTATGCAAACTCACTTATTAAAGTATATATACAATTTCTACAAAATATTACACTCTACAATACACGTGGTACTTGTGTATTGTAGCTTGGCTTCTCTTGGTAGACTTCTAGTCGATCTTCACTCCCGATACATTCCAGGCTTCCATCCGGTCGAACGTGTCGTTCTCCTGACAAAACCTGGAACATAAGGTCTCCCCGTTGGCTGATAATCGGAATCCGACGATGATCCTAGGGCGAAATCAGTGTTCACAAACTGATCATTCAGTGCATCGTAATCCACCCATCGGGTGTACTCTCCTGTAGCCCCACCATAAGGGTTACCAAAACTCATACCCGACTCAACTTGTGTCGGATATCCTCCATCCACTCCTTCATTACTAGGATAGCTCTGGTTCTGGGTTGTTGCGTCATCATTCATCTCTCCATCATAATACGCGGTGGTACTATGAGTTCCCGTATCCGATCCCCAACGCCAACCCCTAGAATTCTCGATAGGAGTCTCTGAACGCTGGTTGTTTCCGGATTCCTCTCCGCCTTCGTATCCCCCATAGGAACTACCCGTATAGTTCCCGTGTGTAACATGTGTAGGTTCACGTGCAAGTGGATCAATACCGATGTAGTCACCAGCTGAATAAACCGGTGTGTGCACCACATTCTCCATAGGTTCTTTCCCCCTACTCTCCTCCTTGGGTTCCGTGAATTCCTCAAGCATCGTATCAATTGCTCCTATCAGATGATGATTCAACTGAAAGAGTAATGATATGAAGTTACGGCTATTGTCCATGTATTTGGCTGCTTCGGCTGGTTTGCTTTTGGCATATTTGAAATGGTTCAGCATGGGATCATTGTCCTCCTCCGAATGAGGAATGTGTGTAAATTCGGAACCCATAAGCTCTTTCGTCTTATGCTCCCGAATATCGGTTATGGCTCTCATAACAGCTATATGGTAAGCTGTATTGGTTGTCCTTGCTTCCCCAGCTGGCATGACTACGCTCATTCCCAAAGATTCGGGAAGTCGCAATCCTACCCTGCACTTGGCCAACACCGGACCATCATAGAACATGTATTTCTTTACTGGAATCTGGGGATCGCACCCAAATTCTAGTAACATGGCTCGTAGGATATCTGCCAGTCCTCCTTGGTACTCGTTCAGTGTGGAATCCATAACTTTCACGTTTCTTCCCGGTCGTGAACTTGCCATGTTGGCTGTAGAAATAGAAAGATTATGAGATTAGTAATAATGCATCATAATAGAGATAATAAAGAATTATCGCACTAAAAGATATGGTTGTTGTATTCTCACTTGAATATACACCATATTTCTAGATAATTCTTTACTAATCCTATTTGACTCCTAACGTTTTAGTCCCATTTACTAGGTTCCAACCTAAGGTCAAAGCTTTTGCTCGATACCAACCGTGGTGACCTCGCATACCACCGCATGTTGTAGTATGCCAGCCGTTGATATAACATTCACGAAGTACCATTCCGCAAATATTACATCCCTCGTAGTAGTACAACGAACATAGCAGGGTCCATAACTCATTCACTTATTATTACAAGCATCAAACATATATTGTCTTGGAGCTCCTCTTGGGTCCTAAGAGGAATACTCCTGGGTTCGAGGTGAACCCAACTCAACTTACAATATAGGAGTCTCATTAAACTATACATTTATTGCCTCGAGCAGCTAAATACTAAGAGTTCGGGCTGCTCGGTTACTACTACTACTGGATGTCTCTAGGCTTGATCTCCTCCGAAGCCTCCCCGGATCCGTAGACTATGAGATAGTCTACGCCTTCAACACCTCCCCGAGAGGTCAGGTTCTTCATAGCCGATGATCTCGGCTCCTTCATTGTTGTCGTAGTCCTCCTCCATACGATTCATACAATCTAAGCATGGGATTTAAGAGTGGTATGAGTACGAGCGTACTCAACAAGTTCATTATAGATAAGAGGTGTTTAATGCACTAGCTACGATATTAGACCAGTAAAGTCTAATACCAATGCAAGTTTTGATAAACATTTCTTCAAGAGATTGCTTTTATTTCAAAGAGCTATGTCCGTCAGCCTTCACCGGTTTACTAGAACTTCATGGAGCTCCTTTCCGGCCGCGTTCGCAGCTCCTCAATCCCGGAACAGGGAGTGACAGTCACAGTTCTTTACACTCGCAGAGGTGTGTTGCTTTACCCATAAGAGATCTTAACCTTGGTGCCAACCGGGCAGCTTTCCCGTCCACACTTCCTTCGGTGTGAGGCCCGGTATAAGGTCTAGCCAATCATGTTCCTCCGCTACCTCGAACACCCACCCTTTGTTGCATGCCCCGACCCTGGGTCCTCGCCGGTCCCATTATTCCCACTCATGGGTGGACCCCGACCACGACGACAGCTTGGGATCGAACCAAACTCCTTCGCCGGTAGCCGCAACCCATCATAGACCGCAATACCGTGGGGACTTAAGGCCTCCCCAGCCAACCGCTTGCACTTCGAGCGACAAGTGTCTACGGACTGTGCCGTGGGGACTTAAGGCTTCCCCACCCAACCGCTTGCCCCGACGGATACAAGTGTCTACGGTAAAGCGCATCCGTTGATGAACGAGAGGTGGAAACACTTTTGACTACTCCGTCCCACTCCGGATCTTATGGTTAACACGGGTATTACGAAGACAAGAATCACTCGGCGACATTTGTTGTTTAATCCTAGATGGATATAAACCCGTGCAATGGAACCTCCACCATATCAACACAATCCATGGTTCCATTGCCCACCACATAGTCATATTCATAGTTATGAAAGTAGTGGTTTTGGTTTTTATGCAATAGTGATAACCATAATACTTTGCAAGTAATTTGATAGAAATACTCAAATGACATGAGCAAGTGATGAACTTGCTCGAACACCGCAAAGTTTTGCAGCTGGAAGGTGTGGACTCGACCCTTGTCCTCTCGTCTCTCGAAAAATAGCATCATTGTCCGATAAGGGCAATGGTTAAAGAAGCAATTATGCATGATTCCAGTTTTTAGGGTTTGTTCCCCCCTTCCGATGTCGTTGTTATTTTATGAGAGGTTAATACTAAGATAGATTTGGAGATACTATATTTAGTGTAAATACAACCTTGAAATGTTGTCAAGGTGTTTTGAAGTCCAAATGCATTAATGGACTTTATTATTGAAAATTATATGTGTGATTTAAATGATTATTTAAATCCTCAAATTAAGACTCATTCTTAATTGTCTTCAAAAATTCTCTTTGATATTTTATTTAGATAGAGAATTTTATTGTAATATCCCAGGTATTGGGGTTACAAAATAGAGGAACACAGATGTGTGCATTGCATTCATGCATCGAAAATCTGGGAAAATTTCGCGCTTTTATTTAAAACACAAAGAGATCGAGGTTTCTCTTACGTCGGTGGAATTGAATTAGGTCATCGATGTGAGTGCGAGAAATTTCGACATGACCTCTGTGAAGGCATGTGATTTGGGGGGAATGATTTGAATTCAAATTCAAATATGAAAGATAGAAACTCAAATAAGAATTTCAATTGGAATTTGAATTCTAAACCTTTATGCCACATAATATAATCAAAACAAAATATAAACCCTAAAATAGATACTTAACACTTGAATACATTTATAGTCATGCAATATTTACAAGACAAGCAATTTAGTAATAAAGTTTTCATACAGAAAGCAAAACAGTTCTTTATTGATATTAACACAATTATACAATGTCTTTACATGATTGAGGAATTAAAAGAATATTACAAAAAGAATGGAAATAAAAACCCTAAAGTAATTCCTAACTATTTCTTCATCTTCTATTTTCTTCTTCTTCTGTTCTTAACTTGTATTCCTGCAAAAATAAAATAACTAAAAAAGGGATTTTGGTTAGTGATTACTCTCAGGTTTTGGCATAGTGTTGCTATGCTGAACTCATCATTGAGTAGTTAATTTGGAGGCCAAATCTGTAGTATTTGTTCTTATCAACAAATCTTGGCCTCAGGCTCATGCATCATAGGCAGGGTCAAAAATAAAGTACATCAAAGGATAATATCAAGCCAACGGAGCTGATCCACAACTAGAAATATCTTCACAGGGAAACTTGAACCAGGAGGGTCCCACATGTAAGCAGCTACAAGCAGCTCACACACACATGCAAACTGGTGTGTTGTCAACACAGCAACAGCAGCAAATAGGTAGATAAAATAAGCCAACCAGCCGCAGCTGAGCTGCTAGCCAACTCTTCACACGGTTCTCCACAACAAACCACACGTTTTCACCCAAGAACACAATCAGTTCATCCACAGTTCCTCACCAAAAATATTACAGCCACGATGGTTGCATAGATACAACCTCTGGTCAAGACAACAGCAAGGAAGAGGAGTAGTTCCAGAAGGGAAGCAAGATCAACTTGAGTAGATCAAGAAGTGGGAAGAGGAGCATGCCAACAACCACAAGTAACAGCTGATCAAGATTCACCATCAGGAAGCAAGTCAAACCACAAGGAGGTGCAGGAACCCACAAGGAGATGCTTTATTTCAACAATCCAGAAGGTCAAGCTTCTGCACAGCGACAGGTTGAATCAAGCAATCCCTTTAATAAAGCATCAAAAGGAGTTTGTTTGCGGCAGTTTTTAACATCATCTGACCATAGCTATGTTCAGATCCTATTTAAATCACCACACAAACACATGGTAAACCAAATCATGCTATGCATGTTGTCACTCTGTGCACACTCGCATGAGGCACCACGGAGAAACTACGATCTAGCAGATGGCACATATGTTTATGCAAGCCAAATAAAAAGGAATCAATCATAAACTATAAAATCATCAGTTGAGTTCTGAGATAGATTTTTCTCTCAGCTTTTGAATAGAAATGCTATTCAAGATCATCACGGAGAAATAAGAGATATGCCATAACATCCGTTCTTATCGATAATAGCTCACGTAAAAATTGGTAGGAGAGATGATTCTCAGATTAGCATAGAAGTGCTATGCTAGTTCATCATAGAATTAAACAAACCACAAGAAGTAGTATCTGTTCATATCATAGAATGTGCCTCAGCCTTTGCATCATAGGCCGGGCCAAAGAATCAAGCCATATCTCGTTCTTATCGGATTAATTATAAGCAAGCCATCAACATAACCACAAGATCCGATCATGTATGCACATGATCTAGGTACTAGCAACAACAGCACTGGAATTGAAGCACAATTAAAACAGTAGCACCAAAGCACAAGCCAACCATCAGGTACATCACCAATCTGCTAGCAAATCTAAATGTCTCTCACATTCCCATATTCAGTAATAAGCTACACATGGGTATAGCTGAATTAATCCAGTTGACTGAACTATCTAGGTTCAGTTTCATCAGTATTAAGTCACAGCAGATCACACACATGTCAGGATAGTTAATCATCTCAACAGAGACACAATATCAAGTCTAGTACATATATATCAGTGAATCCAAAGCTTCACTAACCCAAGCAACACCCCACCTAGCACCATAAGCCTCACATGAGCTACCGTAACAAGAGCAACTACAAGTATGGGCTTAATCTAACGCCACCAGGGGTATTGCATTCTCAAGTAATAACCCTGCCACACACAGTTCAGTGATCATTTAGATCATACCTCACTTGTCCAAGCCATATATCAAAGAGAACAAGCTAGAGTAATTTTGCAGTACATAGTCAGAGGCAGAGTGGAGAGGAGAGGGATTTTGCTTACAGTAATCAACGAGGAAGAAGTCGATGCCGTGGTTGCGCGCACAGCGCCGCTCCACCGGCATCGAAGTCGAGGGCGAAGTTGTGGTCATAGCACCACATAGCACCACCAGTATATGGACGTCGGGGTTGCACACCAGTAGCCGTCCTGCCGGCGTCGAGACCGTGGTCGACACACGACCATAACCATCACCACCATCAGATCATGGCAAGCCAAAGAGGGGCACCGGGGTTGCAGACACTGCCGTCCGCCGGCGCCATGTAGAGCACGTCGGGGCAGTTCAGAGCCACCTCGCTGGTGCCAGAGAGGATAGGGAGCAGCCGGGGACGCAGGTGCTGGAGCTGCGCCGCGAGCACGAGCCCTATGGCTCAGGTTATGCGGGCGTTCGCTCGCAGGTGGCCGGAGATGGTCGAAGCAGCAGCCAGCGACGGTAGAACCGCCGGTAACCACTAGGGTTTCCGGGGTAGTGTGCGAGCGACCGAGGCAGGGGAAAACAAATCGAACAGGGGGGTCTCGTAGAGCTCGTACAGGCGAGCAAAAGCCCCATCACGTCGGCGCCGGAGAGGGTCAGCGGCGGCAAGAAGAAATCGGCGGCGCGGCAGAGCTCGGTGGTCGCGAGAAAGGTTGGTGGAGGGGTCGAGTGCGTGCGGGTGAAGAAGAGAGAAAGGAGTGAAGGGGAGAGTAGGGCTGGGTCGGGTTGACCCGACCAAGCCGAGCGCTCGTGGGCCGGCCCATTAGGTCGGGTCCGAGCTGGATCAAATGGGATCTGCCCATTTTTCTCCTTTTGGATTATATATTTTTTTAGAACCATTCTATGAATAAATAAAGTAATAAAAACAAATAAACGAATAAACAAGATAGTAACAACAAATACTTTAAAAAAATAAAACACAATAAAATAAAGTCTACTCTAAATTTTAGAAGGCCTATTCCTAGGTTTGATACTATTAAGACAAAAGCCCTAAAAAGATATTTACCCCAATTATCTTAAGTAAGAAAAATTAAATAATAATCTTTAAATAGATATCAAACCATATATAAAACTTATTTCTTATATTCAACTTCAATTAACAAGTCATCATCCTAAAATTGCATAGTAAATAAGAAACCTTAATTCCACCATGAACTAAACCCTCATTTCATATTTTTATATGAAACCTTAATTGCCTTTCAACTCTAAAACCCTAGAAACTTATAAGGTTAAATCATATGAGCTTAACCTTACTCATAGACTCATACTATGCAACAAATAAATGCATGCTCATGATCTACTAAAATAGAACAAGCCAAATACACATGAACTTATCATGTCATGTTTTCATTTCCAATAGACCTTATATGACCAAGAAGTACCACCTCTTAGTGAACCCTAAAATGGTACTTTCATGTCATCACCATTAATCATCCTATTTAGGAACCAACCATTTTAAAAATACTTAGAGAGTTCAAATGTAAACCCTAGGTAACCTCAACCTTAATTGTGATACTTCTTATTACTTAAGAAGTATGTTCTTCAAAAGTTATTCTTTTGAAGAAAATAAGGAATCATCATCAATTCTGCCTAATAGGACCTATAGCCAATACCTAGCTACCACCAACAAGATGAACCAATCTTGATAGCAACCTTGTATGATAATTGCTTAGAAGGTCAGGCTTAACTCAACCTTACAAACTCTTGGTGTTGATGAATCCAACTAGGTGGTAATCCATCTAATACTTACTCCAGCAACTACATGAAACCATAGTCAACCATAGAACCCCAACCTAATTATCCTACTTGTTCTTTATTAAAGAACATGTTCTTCAAAAGTTATTCTTTTGAAATATATTATTAGAATCATCAACCAAGCACTATAGGACTTAAAATTGACAACTGCTCTTTACTTATTATACAACTACTATTCATTGGTGTGGATGATTGTTACTATGCATTTTACCACTTGCTTATGATTATAAAACAACACAAACCTGAATAAGAACCTTGTTTGTGAATCTCTCTAAAAGTGCAACACACCCTGAACTAATCATTACCACTCACTAATCCTAAATCATCGGGGTTAGGTCACGCTTAGAGCGATTGCATCTCATACTTATGCATTATTGCATCCTTGCCAATCTTTTAAACATCGTCCTTACCGGACGATGATGCTATTTCAGAATTTGGAATTATCGCAGTATCGAAGACCTTGTCTGCATAATCTTGCAGTCAAGAAAGGCAAGTTCATCACTTGCTCATGTCATTTGATTATCTTTATCAAATTACTTGCAAAGTACTATGGTTATCACTATTGCATAAAAATCAAAACCACTACTTTCATAATTATGAATATGACTATGTGGTGGGCAATGGAACCATGGATTGTGTTGATATGGTGGAGGTTCCATTGCACGGGTTTATATCCATCTAGGATTAAACAACAAATGTCGCCAGTGATTCTTGTGCCGTAATACCCGTGTTAACCATAAGATCCGGAGTGGGACGGAATAGTCAATTGTATTTCCACCTCTTGTACATCAACGGATGCGCTTTACCGTAGACCCTTGATCCAAGAGAGGACAAGTGGTACCCTTGATCCAAGAGAGGACAAGTGGTAGGGTGGGGATCCCGATGAAGTCCCCACGGTAATTGCGGTCTATGATGGGTTGCAGCTGCCGGCGAAGGAGTTCATGGTAGAGACCCGAACTCGTTGTCGTGGTCGGGGGCCGTCCTTAATTGGTATAAGAGCACCGGCGAGGACCCAGGGTCGGAGTTTGCATCAACGGGTGGGTGTATGAGGTAGCGGAGGAATATGATTGGCTATGACCTTATACCGGGCCTCACACCAAAGGAAGTGTGGACGAGAACTATAGACTCGGTTGGCACCAAGGTTAAGATCTCTTATGGGTAAAGCAACACACCTCTGCGCAGTGTAAAGAACCGTGACCTGTCACTCCCTGTTCCGGGATATGGAACTGCGAACGCGGCCGGAAAGGAGCTCCATGAAGTTCTAGTAAACCGGTGAAGGCCGACGGACATAGTTCTTCCGAATAAAAGCAACCTTTTGAAGAAATGGTTATGAAAACTTGCATTGGTATTAGACTTTCCGGTCTAATGCCGTAGCTAGTGCATTAAACACCTCTTTCCTATAATGAACTTGTTGAGTACGCTCGTACTCATCCCACTCTTAAATCCCCTGCTTAGATATGGAGGCATCGAAGGAGGATCTACCATGCAACTCGAAGACTGAGGAGTCTACAAATACTTCAAGGGGACAGGAACCTGCTGGAAGGGTCAAACACTACAACTACCATGGAGAAACCCTAAATTAAGTAGTAGAAGGGAACTAGCTTCCTAAACCTAGATCCTATTTAGCTAGAATCTAGTCATAGCCTCTTTAGCTAGTCAAATACTCTTTAAATAGAGTCCGTGATAAGATTAGATCACGAGTCGTTCTTCCGGAGTTTATTTGCAGCTTTACCTCATTGTAAAGTAGGAGGTCTGTGTGGATCTTTTGTAAAGAGTCGGTGTTATAATTCTATAGACATGCCTTGGACCCGCATATGTTTCGTTGTACCACTCGAGCGATATAATGCGAGTGGAACGGTGTTTCATTGGTGTTATATCGGACTTGCATACTACACCATGCGGTGGTATGCCGGGTCACCACAGCTTGGTATCGGAGCAAATGCTTTGACCTTAGGATTAAAACCCTTTAAAGGAGACCTATAGGATTGGTAGTGTCTATAGGAAATTGTCCCAGGTAAACCAAATACTTCTTATGACTTGAGATGGATATTCACTTGAGAATAATCCTGACACACTTAAGTCAATGTTTCTTCCTTAAGTTAGTTAGCTAAACATAGAGCACACCATTAAGTTCCTAAAACAATATATGAGTAGATCACAGTTGGTATACAATACATGGTAGTCCAAAGAGAGGATACAACCATAAGGAAGATATCCTATTGGAAGATGTGTACCACCACAGGTTATGGTTAAGTAAGAGTTATCCAAAACTGTAATAGGAGTTATATCAAGTGATGAAGTTAATTAAGATATCCTAATAGAAGATGTAGACCCAGATAAGTAATGAGTAAGTAAAATTATCTAGACATGTGAAACCACTGATAGTAAGTGATAAAAACAACGGATATGAGGTATTATAGACCATGATGAGTCAATCATGGGAGATAAGGAAGAGTGATAGGAATAATATATGTCTACCTACATGGTAGAGTTGCAAATCATATATGATTCACTTGAGAGTCATTATGTGATGAAGTAGAACATCTAAAGTATTTAGGAGGAGTACAATAAGAAGCTAAGTGCTAAACAAATAGTGCAAGAATTGTGTTCCAGAACAATAAGAAGTGTGCCAAGCACATCATGACCATAGTTTACAATAGAAACACTTGGAAGTATAGGAGCTATAGTCCAATAGTTATGTGTTTAGAATAACTATGCTAGAATCTAGATATACCATATGAAGTAGTCCTCAACATAATGCAAGCTAAGTTAGTAATTCTAAAGAAAATTAGGTTAACCTTAACTATTCTAGACCACCTTGTTTCAAGTTATCTTATTGCAATTGTGCAATTAAGGTAAAGTTTGAGACAAATAGTAGACTTCCATATATTCGTGCTAAGTATCACGATACAAACCTATCTTATGTGGTGTTATATACTACACATCTCAGCCTGATGTTTAGAGATGTCTTACTCAACTATCATTATTCAGGCTTATGATGGTGTGTATTATAAGCACAAAGCTGAATCTTCTTGGATTTTTATTGGGTTTTCATTGATTGACTAGACCTGTGCATGAAGTTTGACCTTGGTGTGCAAATGCATGTTGCATCATTGAGTTCTTCCTTGATGTTACAGGTCTAGAGGGTAAATGGGATCGCGTGAGGGAGAGACGAGTTACCAACCAACTGAGGAAATAGTAACGACTCATGAAGAGAGGGAGGCAAAAGAAGGTCAGGAAAGAGAAGCTAAGCGGATGGAAGAGGCATTCCTCGTCACTAGATCGTCAACATCAACCCCTTTACTGCTTGGGCAAGAATTCTTTGAGCACATGGAAAGGATGGCTGAGGATAGAGCAGCAAACTTAGCACAACAAAATGAATTTTTCAGTCGTTTGATACGTGAGAATAATGGAGGTATCAGAAATGGAGGGCCAAAAGGAGTGAGTCTTACGGAATTCCTACAAACCAATCCACCGACTTTTGCTACCGCACCGGAACCTATGGATGCGGATGATTGGTTGAGGGACACCGAGCGGAAATTAAATACAGGTTCGGTGTAATGATGAAGAGAAGGTTAGATATGCCACCTATCTACTATCGGGACTAGCAGCGTTATGGTGGGATAACATGATTCTAATTCAATCTTCGGGACATGTTTTCACGTGGGACGAGTTTAAGAAGAAGTTCGAGAAGCCCGGGTTCTCGAAAGTATCATGGAACTAAAGAGAAGTGAGTTCGAGACCTTGAAGCGGAATGACTTGTCGGTATGGAAATATCTAGTAGAGTTTGATCGTTTATCACGTTATGCAGCAGAGGATGTGAACACAGAGGAGAAAAGGATAAAAAGGTTCTTAAAAGGGATGAATCCATTCCTGAAAATGCAGTTGAATTTAACTAAATGCATAAGGTTCCACGAGCTAGTGGATACTGCAATTACTTTGGAGAATGATTATGAAGAAGTGCAGAATGAAAGAAAACGGAAGGCAAGGTTGGAACCACAACCAATTCAGATACAACAAACTCAGTCAGAGATGAATTTCCAAACTAGAGATGAGACAATCACACCGTTTTATAGTCAAGTTCGATGCCATAACTGTGCAAGAAAAGGTCACTATGCCAAGGATTGCACGCAACAGGATATTACTTGTTTTGGATGTGGGCAACTAGGTCATAGGAAATCAGAATGCCCGGATCCATATCTGGTACGAAGATCTAATGAAGCAATGAACCAATTTTCAAACCACCGGGGGAGCTCATCATCTAAGAAGTTCGAACAAGGAAGTGGATGGAGCACAAGGACGGATGCATAGGACTTTGACCATACTTATTCTGACCCAATCAGTGTGTTGAAACAACTTCTTCATGTAGCACAATATTAGTTGCAGAATAATATCTTTAAATTACTCAAGCTTTCATGGGCAACACACTTGTCCTGTGTAAAGTTGGAATAACCATAGTTGCATAACCAACTAACATATCGTACTGGTATTCACAGCCATGTGGGTACACAATCAATCCAAATAGGATACCCTAGAAAAGTACAATAGAAAGCCAAGGAAAAGACATATAGCCTAACCAAGGAGCTAGTTGGTTGGGGAAGATGAGCTTAACAACCATTAGGACAACCCTAAGGGGGGAGCGAGGGATCGCTTGGATCCCATATGAATCAATACTTTGAGCAAGATAGTTGATGAAGGTCTGAACTGAAAGAAAGTTCGATCTTATTTTTATAAGATTATCGAACACTACTTTCAGAAGGATGTCAGACCAGAAGCCGAGATTTATACCTCGAGGAAGTAAGAAGTGGACTATAACTTGAGAAAGTGAGTAATATTTACTCAGAAGTATGAAAGCTCAAGTAAGAAAAAAAAATTAATGAAGTTGGACGAAGGAAATATCAGAGACAAAACCTAATGGATTCCAGGAAGAATCTGGACAAGGGATATATTTAATTATATCTAGTGAGATCACCACGGAGTTCGAGAGAAGTCGTAGTCTGCATAAGTCAGATCCACACTCCGAAACGTGAGAGAGTTCAAACTTCGAGGACGAAGTTTAGTTTAAGGGGTAGAGACTGTAATATCCCAGGTATTGGGGTTACAAAATAGAGGAACACAGATGTGTGCATTGCATTCATGCATCGAAAATCTGGGAAAATTTCGCGCTTTTATTTAAAACACAAAGAGATCGAGGTTTCTCTTACGTCGGTGGAATTGAATTAGGTCATCGATGTGAGTGCGAGAAATTTCGACATGACCTCTGTGAAGGCATGTGATTTGGGGGGAATGATTTGAATTCAAATTCAAATATGAAAGATAGAAACTCAAATAAGAATTTCAATTGGAATTTGAATTCTAAACCTTTATGCCACATAATATAATCAAAACAAAATATAAACCCTAAAATAGATACTTAACACTTGAATACATTTATAGTCATGCAATATTTACAAGACAAGCAATTTAGTAATAAAGTTTTCATACAGAAAGCAAAACAGCTTCTTTATTGATATTAACACAATTATACAATGTCTTTACATGATTGAGGAATTAAAAGAATATTACAAAAAGAATGGAAATAAAAACCCTAAAGTAATTCCTAACTATTTCTTCATCTTCTATTTTCTTCTTCTTCTGTTCTTAACTTGTATTCCTGCAAAAATAAAATAACTAAAAAAGGGATTTTGGTTAGTGATTACTCTCAGTGTTTTGGCATAGTGTTGCTATGCTCGAACTCATCATTGAGTAGTTAATTTGGAGGCCAAATCTGTAGTATTTGTTCTTATCAACAAATCTTGGCCTCAGTGCTCATGCATCATAGGCAAGTAGGTCAAAAATAAAGTACATCAAAGGATAATATCAAGCCAACGGAGCTGATCCACAACTAGAAATATCTTCACAGGGAAACTTGAACCAGGAGGGTCCCACATGTAAGCAGCTGCAAGCAGCTCACACACACATGCAACCTGGTGTGTTGTCAACACAGCAACAGCAGCCAAAAGGTAGATAAAATAAGCCAACCAGCCGCAGCTGAGCTGCTAGCCAACTCTTCACACGGTTCTCCACAACAAACCACACGTTTTCACCCAAGAACACAATCAGCTCATCCACAGCTCCTCACCAAAAATATTACAGCCACGATGGTTGCATAGATACAACCTCGGTCAAGACAACAGCAAGGAAGAGGAGTAGTTCCAGAAGGGAAGCAAGATCAACTTGAGTAGATCAAGAAGTGGGAAGAGGAGCATGCCAACAACCACAAGTAACAGCTGATCAAGATTCACCATCAGGAAGCAAGTCAAACCACAAGGAGGTGCAGGAACCCACAAGGAGATGCTTTATTTCAACAATCCAGAAGGTCAAGCTTCTCTGCAACAGCAGGTTGAATCAGCAATCCCTTTAATAAAGCATCAAAAGGAGTTTGTTTGCGGCAGTTTTTAACATCATCTGACCATAGCTATGTTCAGATCCTATTTAAATCACCACACAAACACATGGTAAACCAAATCATGCTATGCATGTTGTCACTCTGTGCACACTCGCATGAGGCACCACAGAGAAACTACGATCTAGCAGATGGCACATATGTTTATGCAAGCCAAATAAAAAGGAATCAATCATAAACTATAAAATCATCAGTTGAGTTCTGAGATAGATTTTTCTCTCAGTTTTGAATAGAAATGCTATTCAAGATCATCACAGAGAAATAAGAGATATGCCATAACATCTGTTCTTATCGATAATAGCTCACAGAAAAATTGGTAGGAGAGATGATTCTCAGATTAGCATAGAAGTGCTATGCTAGTTCATCATAGAATTAAACAAACCACAAGAAGTAGTATCTGTTCATATCATAGAATGTGCCTCAGCCTTTGCATCATAGGCCGGGCCAAAGAATCAAGCCATATCTCGTTCTTATCGATTAATTATAAGCAAGCCATCAACATAACCACAAGATCCGATCATGTATGCACATGATCTAGGTACTAGCAACAACAGCCTGGAATTGAAGCACAATTAAAACAAAGTAGCACCAAAGCACAAGCCAACCATCGTGTACATCACCAATCTGCTAGCAAATCTAAATGTCTCTCACATTCCCATATTCAAGTAATAAGCTACACATGGGTATAGCTGAATTAATCCAGACTTGACCGAACTATCTAGGTTCAGCTTCATCGCATTAAGTCACAAGCAGATCACACACATGTCGTGATAGTTAATCATCTCAACAGAGACACAATATCAAGTCTAGTACATATATATCAGTTGAATCCAAAGCTTCACTAACCCAAGCAACACCCCACCTAGCACCATAAGCCTCACATGAGCTACCGTAACAAGAGCAACTACAAGTATGGGCTTAATCTAACGCCACCAGGGGTATTGCATTCTCAAGTAATAAACCCTGCCACACACAGTTCAGTGATCATTTAGATCATACCTCACTTGTCCAAGCCATATATCAAAGAGAACAAGCTAGAGTAATTTTGCAAGTACATAGTCAGAGGCAGAGTGGAGAGGAGAGGGATTTTGCTTACAGTAATCAACGAGGAAGAAGTCGATGCCGTGGTTGCGCGCACAGCGCCGCTCCACCGGCATCGAAGTCGAGGGCGAAGTTGTGGTCATAGCACCACATAGCACCACCAGTATATGGACGTCGGGGTTGCACACCCGCAGCCGTCCCGCCGGCGTCGAGACCGTGGTCGACACACGACCATAACCATCACCACCATCGGATCATGGCAAGCCAAAGAGGGGCACCGGGGTTGCGTACACCGCCGTCCGCCGGCGCCATGTAGAGCACGTCGGGGCAGTTCGCAGCCACCTCGCCGGTGCCGCAGAGGATAGGGAGCAGCCGGGGACGCAGTGCCGGAGCTGCGCGCGCGAGCACGAGCCCTATGGCTCGAGGTTATGCGGGCGTTCGCTCGCAGGTGGCCGGAGATGGTCGAAGCGAGCAGCCGGCCGACGGTAGAACCGCCGGTAACCACTAGGGTTTCCGGGTAGTGTGCGAGCGACCGAGGCAGGGGAAAACAAATCGAACAGGGGGTCTCGTAGAGCTCGCACGAGCGAGCAAAAGCCCCATCACGTCGGCGCCGGAGAGGGTCAGCGGCGGCAAGAAGAAATCGGCGGCGCGGCAGAGCTCGGTGGTCGCGAGAAAGGTTGGTGGAGGGGTCGAGTGCGTGCGGGTGAAGAAGAGAGAAAGGAGTGAAGGGGAGAGTAGGGCTGGGTCGGGTTGACCCGACCAAGCCAGGCGCCGTGGGCCGGCCCATTAGGCTGGGTCCGGCCTGGATCAAATGGGATCTGCCCATTTTTCTCCTTTTGGATTATATATTTTTTTAGAACCATTCTATGAATAAATAAAGTAATAAAAACAAATAAACGAATAAACAAGATAGTAACAACAAATACTTTAAAAAAATAAAACACAATAAAATAAAGTCTACTCTAAATTTTAGAAGGCCTATTCCTAGGTTTGATACTATTAAGACAAAAGCCCTAAAAAGATATTTACCCCAATTATCTTAAGTAAGAAAAATTAAATAATAATCTTTAAATAGATATCAAACCATATAAAAAACTTATTTCTTATATTCAACTTCAATTAACAAGTCATCATCCTAAAATTGCATAGTAAATAAGAAACCTTAATTCCACCATGAACTAAACCCTCATTTCATATTTTTATATGAAACCTTAATTGCCTTTCAACTCTAAAACCCTAGAAACTTATAAGGTTAAATCATATGAGCTTAACCTTACTCATAGACTCATACTATGCAACAAATAAATGCATGCTCATGATCTACTAAAATAGAACAAGCCAAATACACATGAACTTATCATGTCATGTTTTCATTTCCAATAGACCTTATATGACCAAGAAGTACCACCTCTTAGTGAACCCTAAAATGGTACTTTCATGTCATCACCATTAATCATCCTATTTAGGAACCAACCATTTTAAAAATACTTAGAGAGTTCAAATGTAAACCCTAGGTAACCTCAACCTTAATTGTGATACTTCTTATTACTTAAGAAGTATGTTCTTCAAAAGTTATTCTTTTGAAGAAAATAAGGAATCATCATCAATTCTGCCTAATAGGACCTATAGCCAATACCTAGCTACCACCAACAAGATGAACCAATCTTGATAGCAACCTTGTATGATAATTGCTTAGAAGGTCGAGCTTAACTCAACCTTACAAACTCTTGGTGTTGATGAATCCAACTAGGTGGTAATCCATCTAATACTTACTCCAAGCAACTACATGAAACCATAGTCAACCATAGAACCCCAACCTAATTATCCTACTTGTTCTTTATTAAAGAACATGTTCTTCAAAAGTTATTCTTTTGAAATATATTATTAGAATCATCAACCAAGCACTATAGGACTTAAAATTGACAACTCGCTTCTTTACTTATTATACAACTACTATTCATTGGTGTGGATGATTGTTACTATGCATTTTACCACTTGCTTATGATTATAAAACAACACAAACCTGAATAAGAACCTTGTTTGTGAATCTCTCTAAAAGTGCAACACACCCCGAACTAATCATTACCACTCACTAATCCTAAATCATCGGGGTTAGGTCACGCTTAGAGCGATTGCATCTCATACTTATGCATTATTGCATCCTTGCCAATCTTTAAACATCGTCCTTACCGGACGATGATGCTATTTCAGAATTTGGAATTATCACAGTATCGAAGACCTTGTCTCGCATAATCTTGCAATCAAGAAAGGCAAGTTCATCACTTGCTCATGTCATTTGATTATCTTTATCAAATTACTTGCAAAGTACTATGGTTATCACTATTGCATAAAAATCAAAACCACTACTTTCATAATTATGAATATGACTATGTGGTGGGCAATGGAACCATGGATTGTGTTGATATGGTGGAGGTTCCATTGCACGGGTTTATATCCATCTAGGATTAAACAACAAATGTCGCCAGTGATTCTTGTGCCGTAATACCCGTGTTAACCATAAGATCCGGAGTGGGACGGAATAGTCAATTGTATTTCCACCTCTTGTACATCAACGGATGCGCTTTACCGTAGACCCTTGATCCAAGAGAGGACAAGTGGTACCCTTGATCCAAGAGAGGACAAGTGGTAGGGTGGGGATCCCGATGAAGTCCCCACGGTAATTGCGGTCTATGATGGGTTGCAGCTGCCGGCGAAGGAGTTCATGGTAGAGACCTGAACTCGTTGTCGTGGTCTGGGGCCGTCCTTAATTGGTATAAGAGCACCGGCGAGGACCCAGTGGTCGGAGTTTGCATCAACGGGTGGGTGTATGAGGTAGCGGAGGAATATGATTGGCTATGACCTTATACCGGGCCTCACACCAAAGGAAGTGTGGACGAGAACTATAGACTCGGTTGGCACCAAGGTTAAGATCTCTTATGGGTAAAGCAACACACCTCTGCAGAGTGTAAAGAACCGTGACTCTGTCACTCCCTGTTCCGGGATATGGAACTCGCGAACGCGGCCGGAAAGGAGCTCCATGAAGTTCTAGTAAACCGGTGAAGGCCGACGGACATAGTTCTTCCGAATAAAAGCAACCTTTTGAAGAAATGGTTATGAAAACTTGCATTGGTATTAGACTTTTCGGTCTAATGCCGTAGCTAGTGCATTAAACACCTCTTTCCTATAATGAACTTGTTGAGTACGCTCGTACTCATCCCACTCTTAAATCCCTCGCTTAGATATGGAGGCATCGAAGGAGGATCTACCATGCAACTCGAAGACTGAGGAGTCTACAAATACTTCAAGGGGACAGGAACCTGCTGGAAGGGTCAAACACTACAACTACCATGGAGAAACCCTAAATTAAGTAGTAGAAGGGAACTAGCTTCCTAAACCTAGATCCTATTTAGCTAGAATCTAGTCATAGCCTCTTTAGCTAGTCAAATACTCTTTAAATAGAGTCCGTGATAAGATTAGATCACGAGTCGTTCTTCTGGAGTTTATTTGCAGTTTTACCTCATTGTAAAGTAGGAGGCTGTGTGGATCTTTTGTAAAGAGTCGGTGTTATAATTCTATAGACATGCCTTGGACCCGCATATGTTTCTGTTGTACCACTCTGAGCGATATAATGCGAGTGGAACGGTGTTTCATTGGTGTTATATCAGACTTGCATACTACACCATGCAGTGGTATGCCGGGTCACCACATTTATGCTGATCTATTTTCATATTTTTAATTATTTTTTTAGAGCTATTTAACATTTCTTACATAATTTCAAAGTTTCTGTATTTCTTGGAATTAGGAAATGACCTAAATGCCCTTGGGCCCCACCCGTCGTGGTGGCCCAACGGGTTAGGTCGCACCCGAGCCACCCTTTGGGCTCGGTCGGCCCATTCGTCCTCTCCCCTCTCCTCGCGCAGAAACCCTAACCTCTCCCTTGCTCTCGCGACACCGTGGTCGCCTCGCCGTCGCCGAACTATTCCGACCGCCACCGGCCGTCCCCGCCGGCGAGATCGGTCGCAATCGAACGGCCGCACGATGGCGCACCGATCGGTCCGCGCCGATCTGTGTTTCCTCGCCGCCACCGTTCTTCCCCAACATCTTTGCGACATGGCCGAGGGTTTCCGCGGCCACCTCGTCGCAGCCGTCGATCCTGGCGCCGTGGCGTGGCCGTGTGCCCCGCCGTGGTTGCGCTGGAGCCCTGCGCCTCGGCGACCGCCTGGCTTGGCCGCGGCTTGGTGCTGCCGTGGCCGGTCCGTGCCGCCGTGCCGCCATGGCACGCTGTGGTGCTACTGCTCCAGGTATGTGCGCCGCCTATACTTCTTCTACTTGATCTTCTTCTTCCCCTCCTCTCCTTCGTCTAGCTTGGTCACAGGCTTACCGTGCCTCATAGTGGTACGGCCATGCCGTGATGCTGCTGCTGTTCTGCTTGTGTTGTTGTACTGCTATGCTGCTCGTGCTCGCTGTGTTGCTGTGTCTTGCTCATGCTGTTCAAGCCACTGCCTCTACTTGCCTTGGCCATTGTTGCCCTGACCATTCCAGTGCTAATTACTATTCATGCTAGGTTCCTCCCTGTGCCTCTATCTTGTTCCTATGCTTGCCTGACACTCATGTGTGATCATGGATGCTTTACTGGCTTAGCTGTAGATTGCTATTATTGCAAATTTGCAAGTGCCAGTGTTGTTGTGGCTATTTCTTGTGCTCTAACTCATGAACCTGCTTTCCTTAGCATTACTGTTAGCTTGATGGTATGATTCAGTGATGAACATGAAGTATTTTACTTGTTTGTTATGGTTCAGTGTACCTCATGTATTTGATGTGCTTCTGGATACAATTGTAAATGATTTATGTAATTGTCTGTGATATAACTGTTGCTTAACTGTGGCTATTTTATTTATATGATTCATGAATTGCTGCCAGGCTTGCCCTTGTCAAGCTTTTGTATGCTAAGGCAAGCCCTGATGATCATATAATCATCAGTGCTTGATGATTTTCTGGCTGTCCTATGGCTTGTGTTTCACTGATGCTTTTACTTGACCTGTGTGGCACTCAAGCATGTGCTGGTGCATGCTCTTGCTTACCCCCAGCACCTGCTGTGGCTTGCAGTGATCTTCTAGATCATGAGCAAGTGTATTTCAATTATCTGTCTAGTTTGGCTTAATCACATGGATAATTGATGTGAACTGCTCTGCAGTTATGATCATTTAATTGAGTTTGGTAGGGTTAGATGGATGCCAACACTTGGTTGTGTACCCTAGCCCTCCTTTTGAACCCTACTGGGTGATGATATCTGTGCATGGCTTCTTTGTTGGAATTGGTTAAATGGTTGAGGTGATCCTGGCAGTATTCATGTGCTGCCCTGGGATGGCTCCCCTATTTGGTGGCTTTCTGTGATGGATATATTCTCACTGGCTAGTCACTTAGTGAATTTCCAGTAGCCTTGATGTTGATAATTAGGATAGGCACATGTTGCCTGTCAATCTGATGGTTTAGCTAGATCAATAGGTGCTTTGTGATTCGAATGGTCGCAAGGAGTAAATCCATGCTGGATTTCTCTGGTTTTGACACTCGTGTTGTCACAACCAGTGTTCCCTGGTTTATTTTCCTTTTAGCCTTGGTTGTACTTGCTGGCACCAATTGGTTTAGTAACCAAATGATGATACACCCAGGGTTTTCTACCCTTCTGTGCTCCTGTGATGCAAGCATGCTTAAGTATGAGCAAGATATGATCTTGCTCAGGCTCTTGTGTGGTATACCTCACTCCAGCTCCTAGAAAGGTTGTTGGTGTAGAGGGTTTGCTTCTGTGATGATCTTATGCCTGCCCTGCTCCTCCTGACTTGCTGGTGATGCTTGGTTGATTTCTGGTGATGGGGAATAGGTGAGACAGCTCTGGCTGTTCACCTGTTCTTGGTGTTCTTGAGCTGTTCTTGCTAGTTCTTACCCTTTGGAGATTCTGCCGATGAGCAGCTAGGGTTTGCTGGTGAAAAAGCTTTTATATGGCTGGCCCTAGCTTCTATGGTCGACAGCACGGCCTGGCATGTGTTGGTGACTCCTCACTGTGTTGTGTGTGTGTGTTGCATGCACACAGCCTTGTGAGCAGGCTGTGTGTGTGTGTACACCAGATACTTTGCACTTGGGCTTTGAGAGGATTGGCTCGGCGTAAACTTGATCATATCCTCTTCATTTCCATTATTTGCTAACCTGCCAAGTGGCAATGCCACTTGGCATAATTTCTTTCTTTGTTGTGCTTGTGTGCGGGAACAAAGTGATGACCAAGATGATCTTCAAGCTCAAGATTAGATGATATTCACATTGTAGTATTTAGGATAGATTCATACTTGTACTCTTATTTTATCTTCTTTTTTTCTATTTATCCCAATTTGTGTAATGTGTTGAAAGTAATTCCTTTATTTCAATTCTGAATATTGTAATTGACATTGTATCTTGTGTGATTATTAATAAAGCTCAAAGTTTCCCTAATGAGCTTTACTAAATAAATGTGATGTTTATATTCTTTGATTATTCATATTTGTTTAATGAATTACCTCAATTTTGAATTATGAGATATTCATATTATGTTTAAATTTGAAATTCAAAAGTTCTTGTGTTTGAATTCAATCATGCAACTTAAGTTGTAATGCAATACTCTTCTCTCTTCTCAAAACCCTAATTTAATTAGGTGAGTTACAAGTTTGTCGCACTCTCGAAACCCTAACCCTGTAAGGTGTCGAGAGAGAAACTTGTTCCCCTTCGATGCAGTTTTTGTTTAAAAGCGCGAAATTTCCCCAGAATTTACTATGCAATGCACATCCCTTTCTAAAATCTACCCCTCGATCGTCTCTAAACCTGGGACATTACAGAGTAAGAGTACTATGCATAGCACATGCTAATAAAAGTTTTTGTTGGTTCTAAATTTTGGGAAATGGAAACTTCTTGTCTTCATTGATTTGAAATTTGGGATGTTACAGACGGCGGATGAGGCAACGGCGAAGGAAGCGAAGGTGGAAGTCGCCAACTTGACCAAGGTCCTTGAGTGCAAGGGCCAGGAGCTGGAGGACGTGATCGCCGAGGAACAGGCGAAGCCGACGGCCGCGCAACAGGACCGGGACAGTGCGCGAGCGGCGGCTGCAACGCTGCGGGAGGAGCTGGCAGCGCTAAAGCTGCAGCATGCCAAGGAACTCGCCGCGGAGAAGGAGGCTTCAGCGGCCACCATTATCGGCATCCAACAAGAGAAGGCACGCTTCGAGGCCTTCGTGCGAGAGATGTCGCGACAGTTGCTTGGTAAGTTTTCCTTCCTCTTAGCTGGGGATCAGCTTTATTGCTCAGTCCCCGAGCGTGGCGAGTCCGGATTGGGGGCCAGTCCCCGAGCGTGGCGAGCCCACCTTGGGGGCTAGTCCCAGAGCATGGCGAGTCCGGATTGGGGGCCAGTCCCCGAGCGTGGCGAGCCCACCTTGGGGGCTAGTCCCCGAGCGTGGCGAGTCCGGATTGGGGGCCAGTCCCCGAGCGTGGCGAGCCCACCTTGGGGGCCAGTCCCCGAGCGTGGCGAGTCGGCGGACGGTAAGCGAGTGATGACTTCTCCGTTTCGTGCAGGCACATGCGACTTCGTGGAGATGGCGACCCCTCACGATTGCCTGGAGACGGCGACCACGCGCATTATCAAGTGCGCGGGGGATATATTGCCGGCGCTCCAGTATATCAGCCCAAGTGAGCGGATCCCGCGAGACGCGCAATCGGTCTTCCGCGCCGTCGCCGATGTGCCGGCGGTGGTTGAATGGCTACGCCGCTCGTCGTGTCGCGTGGGCGTCACTATGGCTCTGAGCTTGGTGCTTGCTCACTACTCCGAGGGCTTCGACGTTGACGAGGTGACGGCGGGCTTCCCATCTTAAACCGGCGAGTTTGATGTCGCCGAGGTGCTTCGCCTGATGGACGTGGTTCGTGATGACCCACAAGTATAGGGGATCGCAAC
>NC_061509.1:277321119-277401765 GCF_022539505.1 Lolium rigidum
AAATGGAATTATCTCACCATTTGAATTCTCTCCATTTGATTTGACTTTTCTTGACTCTAATGTGGTTCTTATTAGTTTAGAAACATTTTAAGAGCATTGAAACCAATTCAATTGGTCTTGTTCAAAGATTTGCAAATTTGGCCTTAATACATAAGAGATGATGTGTCAAATTTCATTAACCTTGTAAATTGTTGATCTTGCTTTACTTGGACATGGTTTAGGGTCAATTTAGTGTTATATGAGGTTGATAGATGGTTTCACATCATTTGGTCAAGATTTAGAGTCATAGGGCAAGAATTGGGTATTATGGCTATGTGTCCCATATACCTCTATGCATAGGTGGCATTTGATTTTTAATTTGGCTTTGCTTGACCCAATTGGTGTTGTTGAGTGTTGAAATGGTATATAGGAGTGATCCCACCATTCATAACAAATATTAGGGTCAAGGTTCCCAAATTCATAAATTTGCATTTTTACTCTCATATGCCTCTATGGCATTTTTAGTTTCTTTTTAATTTCTTTGGTTTTACTTTGGATTTGGTTTGATAGATGCTAGGTAGAGTGTATGAAGGTTTTCCAAACTTCTAAACAAGGTAGGAGGGTCTAGGGTTAAGATTTATAAAAATAGCCATAGGCACATATGCCTTTTTCTTATTTAATTTAATTCCTTTTTATTTTGTTTATAATGGATGGTGAGAAGAGGGGTGAGGTTTAGGGTTTAATGGAGTATCTCAATGGTTCACCACTATTTAGAAAGGTAAGAAGGGTATTAGTTAATATTTGCATACTAGGGCTATATGCCCACATATGCCTTTTTATTTTAGTTCCTTCTTATTTGATACTATTTAGTTTTGAGAAGATTAGGGTTTAGGGTTTTGGAATTAGTTTCAATGCAATAAATAAACAATCATGGCAATATCACAACATATAAGCATGCTCACTATGTACCAAACTTAATTTAAGAAAAGTTTTTGTTGGTTCCAAAATTTGGAAAATATGGAAATTCATTTTCTTTGTTTTGTACTTTTTGGGATGTTACAACTATAACCCACGAAAACGGCCAGAAATGCTCGAAATCACGAGTTTTGACAATGCCGCTAGAGTCGTGTACCAGGGGTCATGGGGCATCAATATCCACCCGGGACCAGAAAACATGGACTATAGCCCACGAAAACAGCCAGAAATGCTCAAAATCGCGAGTTTTGACGATGCCGCGCAGTCGTGTACTAGGGGTCACGGGGCATCTAAATCCTCGTGGGAACCGAAAACGTGGACTATAGCCCACGAAAACGGCAAGAAATGCTCGAAATCACGAGTTTGACGATGCCGGTAGAGTCGTGTACCGTGGGTCACGGGGCATCGAAATCCTCCTGCGACCCAAAAACGTGGACCATAGCCCACGAAAACGGCCATAAATGCTTGAAATCACGAGTTTTAATGATGCCGCTAGAGTCGTGTACCGGGGGTCACAGGGCATCGAAATCATCCCGAGACCCGAAAATCGTGGACTATAGCCCACGAAAACGGCCAGAAATGCTCGAAATCACGAGTTTTGATGATGCCGCTAGAGTCGTGTACCGGGGGTCACGGGGCATCGAAATCCTCGTGGGAACCGAAAACGTGGACTATAGCCCACGAAAACGGCCAGAAATGCTCGAAATCACGAGTTTTGACGATGCCTGTAGAGTCATGTACCGGGGGTCACAGGGCATCGAAATCCTCCCGGGACCCGAAAACGTGGACCATACCCCACGAAAACGGCCATAAATGCTTGAAATCACGAGTTTTAATGATGCCGCTAGAGTCGTGTACCTTTGGTCACGGGGCATCGAAATCCTCGTGGGAACCGAAAACGTGGACTATAGCCCACGAAAACGGCCAGAAATGCTCGAAATCACGAGTTTTGACGATGCCGCTAGAGTAATGTACCGGGGGTCACGGGGCATCGAAATCCTCCCGGGACCCGAAAATCGTGGACCATAACCCACGAAAACGGGCAGAAATGCTCGAAATCACGAGTTTCTACAATGCCGCTAGAGTCGTGTACCAGGGGTCACGGGGCATCAAAATCCTCCCGGGACCAGAAAACATGGACTATAGCCCACGAAAACAGCCAGAAATGCTCAAAATCGCGAGTTTTGACGATGCCGCTCGAGTCGTGTACCAGGGGTCACGGGGCATCGAAATCCTCCTGGGAACCGAAAACGTGGACCATAGCCCACGAAAACGGCCATAAATGCTTGAAATACACGAGTTTTAATGATGCCGCTAGAGTCGTGTACCGGGGGTCACAGGGCATCGAAATCATCCCGGGACCCGGAAATCGTGGACTATAACCCACGAAAACGGCAAGAAATGCTCGAAATCACGAGTTTTGACGATGGCACTACAGTCATGTACCGGGGGTCACGGGGCATCGAAATCCTCGTGGGAACCGAAAACGTGGACTATAGCCCACGAAAACGGCCAGAAATGCTCGAAATCACGAGTTTTGACGATGCCGCTAGAGTCATGTACCGGGGGTAACGGGGCATCGAAATCCTCGTGGGAACCGAAAACGTGGACTATAGCCCACGAAAACGGCCAGAAATGCTCGAAATCACGAGTTTTGATGATGCCGCTAGAGTCATGTACCGGGGGTCGCGGGGCATCGAAATCCTCCCGGGACCCGAAAACCGTGGACTATAACCCACGAAAACGGCCAGAAATGCTCGAAATCACGAGTTTTGACAATGCCGCTAGAGTCGTGTACCGGGGGTCATGGGGCATCAAAATCCTCCCGGGACCGAGAAAACATGGACTATAGCCCACGAAAACAGCCGGAAATGCTCAAAATCGCGAGTTTTGACGATACCGCCGCAGTCGTGTACGGGGGTCACGGGGCATCGAAATCCTCGTGGGAACCGAAAACGTGGACTATAGCCCACGAAAACGGCAAGAAATGCTCGAAATCACGAGTTTTGACGATGCCGGTAGAGTCGTGTACCGTGGGTCACGGGGCATCGAAATCCTCCTGGGACCCGAAAACGTGGACCATAGCCACGAAAACGGCCATAAATGCTTGAAATCACGAGTTTTAATGATGCCGCTAGAGTCGTGTACCGGGGGTCACAGGGCATCGAAATCATCCCGAGACCCGAAAATCGTGGATTATAACCCACGAAAACGGCCAGAAATGCTCGAAATCACGAGTTTTGACGATGCCACTAGAGTCGTGTACCGGGGGTAACGGGGCATCGAAATTCTCGTGGGAACCGAAAACGTGGACTATAGCCCACGAAAACGGCCAGAAATGCTCGAAATCACGAGTTTTGACGATGCCGCTAGAGTCATGTACCGGGGGTCGCGGGGCATCGAAATCCTCCCGGGACCCGAAAACCGTGGACTATAACCCACGAAAACGGCCAGAAATGCTCGAAATCACGAGTTTTGACAATGCCGCTAGAGTCGTGTACCAGGGGTCATGGGGCATCAAAATCCTCCCGGGACCAAAAAACATGGACTATAGCCCACGAAAATAGCCAGAAATGCTCAAAATCACGAGTTTTGACGATGCCGCCAGAGTCGTGTACGGTCACGGGGCATCGAAATCCTCGTGGGAACCGAAAACGTGGACTATAGCCCACGAAAACGGCAAGAAATGCTCGAAATCACGAGTTTGACGATGCCGGTAGAGTCGTGTACCGTGGGTCACGGGGCATCGAAATCCTCCCGGGACCCGAAAACCGTGGACTATAACCCACGAAAACGGCCAGAAATGCTCGAAATCACGAGTTTTGACAATGCCGCTAGAGTCGTGTACCGGGGGTCATGGGGCATCAAAATCCTCCCGGGACCAGAAAACATGGACTATAGCCCACGAAAACAGCCAGAAATGCTCAAAATCGCGAGTTTTGACGATGCCGCCAGAGTCGTGTACCGGGGGTCACGGGGCATCGAAATCCTCGTGGGAACCGAAAACGTGGACTATAGCCCACGAAAACGGCAAGAAATGCTCGAAATCACGAGTTTTGACGATGCCGGTAGAGTCGTGTACCGTGGGTCACGGGGCATCGAAATCCTCCCGGGACCCGAAACGTGGACCATAGCCACGAAAACGGCCATAAATGCTTGAAATCACGAGTTTTAATGATGCCGCTAGAGTCGTGTACCGGGGGTCACAGGGCATCGAAATCATCCCGAGACCCGAAAATCGTGGATTATAACCCACGAAAACGGCCAGAAATGCTCGAAATCACGAGTTTTGACGATGCCACTAGAGTCGTGTACCGGGGGTAACGGGGCATCGAAATTCTCGTGGGAACCGAAAACGTGGACTATAGCCCACGAAAACGGCCGAAATGCTCGAAATCACGAGTTTTGACGATGCCGCTAGAGTCATGTACCGGGGGTCGCGGGCATCGAAATCCTCCCGGGACCCGAAAACCGTGGACTATAACCCACGAAAACGGCCAGAAATGCTCGAAATCACGAGTTTTGACAATGCCGCTAGAGTCGTGTACCAGGGGTCATGGGGCATCAAAATCCTCCCGGGACCAGAAAACATGGACTATAGCCCACGAAAATAGCCAGAAATGCTCAAAATCACGAGTTTTGACGATGCCGCCAGAGTCGTGTACGGTCACGGGGCATCGAAATCCTCGTGGGAACCGAAAACGTGGACTATAGCCCACGAAAACGACAAGAAATGCTCGAAATCACGAGTTTGACGATGCCGGTAGAGTCGTGTACCGTGGGTCACGGGGCATCGAAATCCTCCCGGGACCCGAAAACGTGGACCATAGCCCACGAAAACGGCCATAAATGCTTGAAATCACGAGTTTTAATGATGCCGCTAGAGTCGTGTACCGGGGGTCACAGGGCATCGAAATCATCCGGGACCCGAAAATCGTGGAATATAGCCCACGAAAACGGCCAGAAATGCTCGAAATCACGAGTTTTGACGATGCCGCTAGAGTCGTTTACCGGGGGTCACGGGGCATCGAAATCCTCGTGGGAACCGAAAACGTGGACTATAGCCCACGAAAACGGCCAGAAATGCTCGAAATCACGAGTTTTGACGATGCCGGTAGAGTCATGTACCGGGGGTCACGGGGCATCGAAATCCTCCCGGGACCCGAAAACATGGATTATAGCCCACGAAAACGGGCAGAAATGCTCGAGATCACGAGTTTTGACCGGGGAGTGCGAAGAGCATCTTGCAACTACCTCTTCATCAAGCTGGGAGCACAAAAAATTCCGAGTTGACTACAAAGGTATTTTCTGGCGCTGGTATCTTCTTCATCAACTTAGTGCAAATACCCAAACTTGGGGAGGTTGCACCACTGTAAACTCTCTTATCTTATTTAGATTTTGCAAAGTATTTTATTTGTCTTGTTTTTAGTCTTTACTTTCTAGTTCTCTTTTAAAACCACAAAAAGCCATAAAATGAAAATATCAAAAATAATCTTGGTATGACTACTAGTCTAGAATAAAATGGCACTTTGGAAGAGGAGTATAAAACTGCCATGATATTTATGAAATATAGAGAATCGTGTGAAGGAAAATGACTAAAAAGTTTCTTAATACTTTTAAATAAAGTTGCTACTGAGTTGCTTGCACATTATGAAGGTCTTGTAATTTTTGTTGTGGTGAACACTTTGACTTTCAGTGTGGATCCCATGAACAACATACAATTGCCTCCTATCATACTTATAATTATGTTCATTTAGGGATGGAAGAAGTAGAACAATTTGTGAGCTTTAGTTATGGCAGCCGGCTCATGATTGTGATTTTGAGGTCACTATTATCTTAAATAATTTCATAGATGACATTTTCGATAATATTTATGTTCTTGACTATGATAAAAAGAACTGCATAGCCCGAGAAAACATTTGCTCATTACATCAAGAAGAAAATGAAGAAACCATACTTCCATCCAAACTTGTGGGAGAGGGAATCTTCCACCTTCATCACCCACATGGGATAATAATTATAAAATTGATTATGCTCTAGATGATGACCTATTTTTACGTGAGAATTCTCCATGCTTAGAAAATACTATGTTATGTTTGGATGAAAATGATAAACTTTATTTTTGTGATAATGCTATCATGCATGAGAATCCTATGTTATTATTAAAATATCCTATTCACACTATAGAGGAGAAATATGGTTATGCTGAGAAATACTTGTATGGTTTGCAACTATCTTATGCCTATGAAAAATCTTCTTGCAACCGTGACGTCATGATTAAAACTGCTACTAATAATTATTTTGAAAGAAGAAAATATGTTAATGAATCCCTTAATGATCCTCTTTATGTGCTACAATTCTGCAAGGTTCATGATTCGAATAATTACACTATCAACTTTCCTTCAAGTAAATGCAACTATTATGAAAGGGGAGGATATAAGCACCCTCTTTATGCTAATGATAATTATAAGTTGCATTTACCTACCATAGATATGCTTTGGGATACTCACTTCAGTATAACTTTTGTACTAGAGCTGTTTTTTTTTCTTTTGCAAGACTAGTATTTCTCAATGGGGAGTGATGTCGGATAAATAAAACCAGTTAGCGCAATTCTGATGCACAACAACTCAGCGCTGAGCTTAACCAGTTACATCTGAATACGCTCCCGAAAGGGGATTCCAAACAAAAATGGGTGTTTTGTCCGAAATTTCGATGATTTGTCTAACATTTAAAGATGATCTTTAGAGGTAGTTTCATAATGTGCGTCAAAGAGAATGCGCCTAAAAATCTACTCTCCTGTAGTGTATAGAAACATTGACTAGCAGCACTATATCAAAAAAAATTGGCTCCATTCATCGCAATAAATAAATAAATATATAATTTCATACATAGCGACAACCGAAATGTAATAACTGCATGCAGACCTTCTAGGGGCCAAAGTAAATAGAGAAAACCCAGGATACAAGTCATTCTGAGAATCAAGTAGCAATGTGAAGCAACGATTGCTTAGCTAGGCCGGAGTAGCAGCGTGTGGCTCGTCTTCGTGGATTTTGGGAGGGGGCAGCTCTCCGCCGTTTCCCAGAAAGTGTAATATTGCACTATCCAGTGAAGGACGTTTGCTCTCATCGATTGGTTCAGAACATCGGATGCCCAGTGCAATGACACGCTCCATCTGCCTCTTGTCAAACTGGCCCTTTAGCTTCTTGTCAGCAACATCATTCACGAATGATTCAGGGTGATTTCTGCACAGATTCCGTACTCCGTCCGGGTTATTATTTCCATGCGCTATCTCTAGCAAGACGATCCCAAAGCTGTAGACATCGGAGCTGCGAAGCAAGTTGACGTTTCCATCTGTCATGCACAGCGGATCCATGTAGCTCCTAGTCCCAACAGCCACTGCCGTTTGCATTGATTCTTGGCCGCTGACTTGGGCGACTCGCGATAGGCCAAAGTCCCCGAGCTTGGCGTTGAAATCGTTATCTAGGAGTATGTTGGCTGGTTTGATATCTCTATGTAAGATGTATGGGTCACATTGGTAGTGGAGGTAATTAAGGGCAGACCATAAGCCCTTAACTATTTTGAACCTGCAAAGTTTTTCCATACGGTAAATATAATATCAGCCTCCATGGTTTCAAGAGTATCCTTCTTTTTCTAAAGAAAAATTTATTTCAATTAAATAAAACTTTAATGGCAACTTAGGATAGAAAATGGAACAAAAATAGGGGCTGCAATGTGTAATTCCCTACCTCATTGCCCATGAGAGTACTTCCGTCTTTTCGTACAGGTGCTCGTGGAGGTTGCCATTAGGTACGAGTTCATAGACAAGAAATAGATTGACGGCCTGCTTGTACAAGCATGAAAACATATAATTGTTTATGTTGCAGCCCCAGCCTTCGAGCCTCACCAGGTTAACATGGCCTGTTCCGTCGATAGCACCCAGCTCTGCTAGAAAGTCCTTAAATTCTCCTCTTGAGTCCTTGACGATGCTCTTCACAGCCACCTCTTTATTCTTAAGACTCCCACTGTAAACCACACCGAAGCCACCTTTTCCAATTTCATTCTCTTTGGAGAATCCACCAGTAGCGATAGACAAGTCGCGGTAGTCGAAACGCTGAAGCCGACTCCCCTTCCCAAAGGAGTCGCGCGTGTGTTTCCACTTATACCAACACACAATCCACCAAATCAACATCAACAGGGCCAAGGCAAGAATCACCACTCCAGCGATAATCACCGTTGAACTACCTGTTTTGAAAGCAGGAAATAAAATAAGCATCTCTATACAACTCTTCCTACTAGTATGTACGAAAAAAGTTAACATTGGGCCATTCCTTGTAAGCCCGATTTTTCAAACAAAAAATGTTTGAATAGTCATGCTATATTAAGACAAAAGAATTTCGAATATCCGTGCTATATTACGATGGCTTACAAATTCCATCAAAATCATAATCGCAGGTATCCCATACAAAAAAATACAATACACAAATTAATACTCACTTTTTGCACCGGATGAAGGAGCTGACGCTGACGTAGGTGGCAATGGACCTGACGAAGGACCTGAAGATGTATCCTCGAAGGGAACCACGGCGAAGGTCGTGTTGCTGTACCTAAGAGTGCAGCTGTAGCTTTTGCGCTTGCCTTCTATTGTCATGTAAATCCTCGCCGATGCGTTGGCCGACAGCACGTCCAGGCACTGCTTACACTTGTCCGGCGGTAAGTCCCACGTGCACTGCGTCAGAGCGTAGGGAGGTTCGTCCACGTTTGCGGCGAACCGCTTGGGCGAGGTCGCCGCCTCAGCGGTCAGCAGCTTCAGTCGGTCCTGCACCTTGGTATTGTAGCCCAATGGATCCGCCATTGGCTTGAAGGGCCCTTCACCACCATACGAGAAGATTACGTCTGCACGTAGGAAAATAGCTTTTGTTAAGGAGTGTGGCCGAACATTATATCACATACACTTCTGTGAAGCAAAACAATTCAAGGGATATAGAGTGCTACAGAAATCATGGTCAAACTGTGAACCATGTCCATATCCCAAATAATTTATATTTGCATTCAGCTGGGCTCGTACAAAATCAAAATTTTACTAGTATGAAATGTAGCGATGAACACAACAGACCAATTCCATGCCACCCGAACTATGAGCTCCGATAGACATAAAGTCAACTCATTTATACCACTTTCTCATTGCAAAAATATAAGTTACTACGGAGTAGTACTATATTTACCAGTTTCAGGAGCACCAATGAAGTTGGTGTCGGAGTAGCGGACGAGGCACTTGTCGAAGACGGCGAACACAGTCGTGTTCCCTGCGCAGCGGCTCGGCAGGCTGCCGGTGTTGCTGCCAGCAGTTGCCGTGAGGCAGTCGCGGCAGTCAGCACGCGAGTATTCTGCGGAGCACATGGCGAGGCCATACACCGTCCCCGTGCCGTTGCCAAGCGTTCCGTTGAAGAAGCCTCCATTCTTGGAGACGGTGTTCTCCGGAAGCTCGGTGAGGAACTGGTTCACATTGGCGGCGTAGTCACTGCCAGGAGCCGTAGAGTTCCCGGATGCTGTGCAGCTGAGGTATTCAATCATGGAACCACCCAAGGCATCGGAGGTTTGGCATAATGTAGCTAGAAGGGGGAAACAAATGAGCAGGAATGAAGAGAACGAGGATCGTGGGACGACTAACATGGCTCTATAAGCTTTCTTGCTTTGTTTGCTGTTTTTGAGAGAGAAAGCCCATGGGTTTATATACTCGCTGCATGTTAGTATTTCTCTTTTTTTATGAAAAGAGGAAATATAGTAAGGGGATGTCTAGGGAGTGTCCGTGCACTCGCTGGCCATAGAGAGCTGCATTTTAACTAAGGAGAGGGAAGGGACATGTTTCCTTACTAGGGAGATTTAAGTATGAACTATGTAGGGAACCCCATGATGTCGTTGTGAACTTTTTAAGATCTGTAGCCGATCTTAAAAAGCAGGCGGTTTGTATTTGCCCGCTCCCGTGTCGCTCCCTAGGGCGACACCGGGGCGATACCGCGCCGCCGCCGCCGCCTACAGCCCCCTCCGTCTGCCCCGCTAGCCGCCGCTGCCGCCGTCCCTTGCCGCGGTGGCGGCGGGCCCAGCCCCCGAAGGTCGACTGGGGTGGTGGACGCCGGAGATCTGCGCCATGGCTGCTAGGGCGGTGGTGGTGGCTCATCTGCGTGCAGCGACCAGGGCGGCGCCCCTGGTCGGGGTGGTGGCGGAGACTCTCCTCCGGCGGCGCCTTGACCGGCGGTGAAGATCTGGGCCAGATTGGGTGGCGTTGGGGAAAACTCCAGATCTTGATCTGGGTGATTCCCGTGCTGCCTATCCGGTCTTCTTCGCTGCATGGTTGGGCCGGTCTGGTCGGGGTCGACCCTGCTTGGTCGTCGCCGTTCTCTTTGCTGCCTCATGGCCGCTGGTAGAGTGCGGCGTCCGCGGCGGAGCAGGTTGCCGGCGGGCGGCGGCGAGGGGGCCTGCCGTTCTGCCTAATAAAGGTGGCAGTCCTAGGGTTTCTCTCGCGCCAAGTGAAGATCGTTCGGAAGCTTCTTCCCACCGAGCTTGCTGGATTGTCGTGTTCCGGAAGGTCCTGCCGGCGAAATTCATTGTGCGATCAATGCCTGAAGATTGCTGGATTGGGTGTTTTCGGTCGAGCGCACCCATGTTTTTGATCTGACCGTTTGATTTCAGAGGGAGCGCTTCGAAGCTATGTTGGCTGTTAATATCATGGAGCTTGTTTTCTTTCCATGCTGCTGGCGGAGAAGGTCATGAAAGTCAAGATTGGTGGAAGAGCAATGGTTTTCGGATCTTGGTGGTGAGATGGAACTGGCTTGGTGTTCCGGGCTTCACAGCAGCGGTATGAAAGTGGGGGCGATAACACAGGTGTTTCAGGGTGAAAACCCAAGGTCTGGCCTTAACTGGTTGTGCCTGGCAATGACCTTGTTGGAGGCATTGTTTTGAGAGCGGGGACTATCTTCAGGGTGAAAACCTAAGATCTTTGATCAGGCGACGACGGTGTTAGAGCACTGTTCCCTTCTTGAAGACGTCGTTTTTGGAGAGTCTGTATTTCAGATGTTGTCTTGGCGGTGGATGTATTGCTGTTGTTAGGCCCGAGATACTGTAGTGGGACTTTTGTTTCTTAGTTTTCTTTTCTTTTTGTTTTTTGGTTGTGTGCATCCGTAGTGCCATTAGGGTGGTGCGTTGTTGCAGAGGCTAGGTGTAATTGGTATCTTTTGATATTACTATATTCCCTTTATCGAAAAAGGGAGATTTAGTCATTTCGGTGTTAGATCCAAAGAAAAAATATTTACTTAGTAAGTGTTTGTCTCACGTTGAGGGAAAGCCTATAGATTCTTCCTTTTGAGAAGGTCAAGTGCATGCCAAAAAAAAATTTAATAGAGGACAATTTAAAGTAGTTCTTCCTCCATTTCATGAAGGTTGTCTGAGATTTGCTAAAAAGTAGATGTACCTAGGAAGTAGATGGGTTTGAGCACTTGTTTTATGGAAAATAGTTGGCTCGGTGATACACCACTTTCACAATTGTACTTATCCTTATAGAACATTGTCGAGCTGAATTTTTTTTTGCGCCCAATGCCTCATCCAATGTTCCACTGAATGTTAATTTGACCAACTTAACATAAGATATATATTGTAAAAAATATATCATTAGAAACTTTAAGTTTTATACTTTCTAATGGTATAATTTTTGTTATATAATTTATATTGACGACCCAGATACACGTGCATGTCTAGTAAACTGATATAAAGGGAGTACAAAAGATTAAGATCTCACTGAAGATAAAGATCTTACATGGTTTCTTGATAATAATAAAAATCCATCCTAACTATAGACAATCTGGCTACGCGAATTTGGTATTAGTGTAAGAAAAGTTGTTTTTGTGACTTTGACGAGAATATTCAGCATTTATTTTTCTCTTGTCCATTTGCTCATTTTGGATGAGATATGGTAACTGAAACGTTGTCTATTTCCACATGAAGTGGTCAGCATACCTCGAGGAGGGCGAAAAAAAAAAGCAGGTTGGCATGTTGTAACGTGATGATGTCAAACGTCAGCATTAAAGAAGGAATGTGGTAGGTGTCGTGATGTGCACACTGACCAGTCCTAGATTAGTTGCATCTTTATATAGAGGCGACTTAGCAATGCATACAAGTGGCGCTTAACTAACCAAATTACTGTTTAAACACAACATTAGCGGACCTATCAGTTTATTTTGCTGCGTTTACTTTTGTTTTTGGTTCTTAACTACTTGTTCGGTTTGTGGAAAGCAAGGAGAAGTTTATCGCAAGGACAAGCTGTTAAGTTGTAGTCAGCTTGCTGCAAAAATTAAAATAATATATTTATGTTTAATTGGAGGAGAGAAGAGGAGAGAGAATGTAAGTAGGCTCTTATGCAAAATCTAGCTCTAGCATGTGGTTCTAGGTAAGTTACGTGAATAAAAGGTGGGTCTTCTATTAAGAAAGTAGTGCATTTTTATAGCCAACTATTATACATGTTAGCTATATATTAGCTACATCTGATATATCATCTTGCTTGGCTACACTATTAAAATTGCTCTTACATCAGCTGTTGGCCAACAACCTCTATTTAAACATACTCTGTTTAACTACTACCCAACAGCTGTCAGCTCTATCTGTCCCAAACATACTCTATTTAACTGCTACCCAACAACCTCCCACAGTTGGAACACAGTTAAAAATGTAATTCAAATGCTGGGACAACCGAGTTCCTCACAGTTTGGCCAAAATATCCACCACATGGTGGTGCAACTTGCAACGAGAGTCAAGGAGATGAACTTGGTATAGGTCGGCAGCTTTACACTGACCCATTCGCACACATAGTGACAAACTGACAATCCACGGCAGGTTTCGTATCTAAAGGTATAAACGATGCCCCCCATAGGGGGCTTCACAGCGAACATCGCATGTGAACCGTTGGATTTTTCCATCCTCTCATCTCATTCGTTCATTCTTGGCAGAAACCAACCAGCGTGGGCTTTCTCTTTGGTCCTCCTGCTAGCTAAAGGCATGAAACAGCCATCTTTTACCCGCCTCCGAGACTGATCTTGGGCCCCACCTTTGGCCTGGCCCACTCGTCGGTCGCTGCAGGGGGCTTCTGATTCGGTCGGACATGTGATTGCCATGTGGAAAAGATCTCCACCCGCAGGGGTATATTGGGTATTTCCTCACGCATCGATTGGATGAGACAAAACTGCAGCCCGTGGTCTAGAACCCTAACCAGTCGTGCTCCTCGCCCCAATCTTCTCGTTCTTCCGCCGCCGCCTGCCCAGTCTCGCTCCCCGCAGCCGCATCCCCATCTCCCGCTCCCCGCCGCCGCTGTCCTCCTCTCCGGCGAGCTGTCGTCGCCCCGCTGGGTAATCAAGGAGAAGGACGAGCAGTGAGGCAAAGACGAGCGGCTCTGGCACGGACGCGCTCTCCTTGTCTTCGTCGGCTCCGGTGAGGCAGGGCCATGGGTGTCGGCCGCGGCCTTCCTCGGAGGCGCGCTGGCTATACCTCGTGCCGTCTCCATCGCCGGGAATAGGGAAGTTGTACGCTGCACTCCTTCTCTCCCTCGTGCGGCTCTAGCTGGCATGTCCACGCTCGCCTTAAGCAGGCCGTGGGTGTCGGCCGCGTCCTTCGTCGCCGGCGCGCTGGCAGTACCGGTTATCTCTCTGTCCGCCACCCTCCTCTACCCTGCCTCTTCTCCTTCCAATTTTTTTCATCCCGTTTGCTTTTTCTTTGTGTGTTTCTCTACTTCTTGGGATGGGAAAAGATGGATTTCATTGGTAGATGGGTTTGTGCTGTGATCCCCTCTCCCCCATGGCATTACTGACTAAATCCTCAAGGCCTATGAAATTTCTTCAATTTTAGGTCTGGAATCATCTCCTTCTTCCCGTGCAGTTCATCCTCACCGGCAGGAGGAGCATGGGCCACGGCCAACACCTGCCATGGCACCCCTGTCCTGGCCCTCAACGCCAAGAAGAAGTCCACTACTCCACTTACAGTTTCACATCTCTGTTTCTCGTCCTGTCCTCTTTCCCTTTCTCATCTTTTTCACATGATATCTCTCTCTGTAGATTCCTTTTATCTGTGCCTACAAGATATTCGATAAAAATCCAGGCAGGCTCAACAAAAAAAGTTATCTCTGATATTTAGCTATAGTGTGTGACTTGCCTCTGTAAGCTATCATTGGTGAAATATGTGAGACAAATTTCAGGGAAAGATATTTTGTGCTGGATTGTTCTAGATATGCATCACATATTAGTTAGATTTCTAGGGTTATTTCTGAACTATTATGTCAAATTCCTTATATTGGTTGTAAGATTGTTCTAGATATGCATCACATATTTTGTCAGATTTCTAGGATTATTTCTGAACTATTATGCTAGATTCCTTATATTTGTTGCAAATTTTAAACTCAGCATTCTAAGTCTTTTACAGACTCTTCAAGAGATGATAGAAGGGACTCAGGCAAGGAGATATGGCATTGATTTGCACGCACAGGAGCATGTGTCCGATAGCTTGATTATGCTGTTTGCACTATAGGATTTCTTGCTCATGTATTATTCAAAATCGAGTTGGGTGAATTGCACAATTGCACTAGTGCATATGTGCTTCTGCAGCAGGTAAATGAATTTTACTTAGTCTACAGATTTTAGGTTGTTGCATTGAATCTTCTGGCGGTATATGATGTTGAAACAAATAATAAAGTGACTTTACAGCCATATGTTATTTGTTTTCATTCTGCTTTATGCTTATGCACAACTCTATTTATCCATCTACACCATTGTCAAAACTCAAAACATATGATGGCTGGATTCTATCTATATGATTGATACCACCTGAATAGTTTTTTTTTTGCTCCTACCACTGGTCATTTTCTATGGTTTGATCAATTTTCATCTAACTACCCAGCGTGTTGATACTTCCGTTTTAATTCATTTTTATCGCATTCTCTTCATACTATTTGTAGTACCCACTTTTCATCTAGGAAATTCTCAATTTTCCATACAGGTCACTGTCCATTTGCCCCAGCAGCTCTTGGTGAGAGATAAAACTATGTTGTTCCAATGAATAGAATTTTCCATTTATATGTGAGGGATTCATTATTCTCTAAAATCAATTGAAGGTATCATATGCATCTTATTCCCAAAAGTTAAATATATTATTTCAATTAAGAAACAATGAGCTCATGTATGTTAGCTTTTTGTTGTGCGTGATAGTGCAGGTTGATCTGAACCAAGAACCAACTATGTATCCGATGCAGGGTAAGCATGATTGGATGGTAGGTATCATTTTATTCTAAGTTTCCTTCTAGATTCGGTAGAACAATGGTTATCTATGCTTTGGTAGCTTTTGTAAAACATATGGTGCTACTAGGTACTTGATACTACAGTGCCAATCGATTCCCATTTGTTCGAAGGATAATAGGATGCCCCAATTGTCAATGTTGACATAGCTGTACTGCCATATAGTCATTTAGACAATTTATTTGCCACGCAATACCAACTTCATTTATTTGTTTATTTGTTTAAAACTAAACCTTTCATGAAATTCATGGTAATAACATATGTTTCTAGATTGCTTATCTTTTAGTTCTGTTTGGAAGTACGAACTATAAATTGATATTTACCTGGTTCATATAATTATTTATTTTATTAGGAAATATGAAGGTAATTAATATAAAGCTACCGTACAAGTTTAGCCTTGGTTCTATTCCTTTTTATGTTCTAGCTTGGTTTACCGCTTACATAGTTGCTTTGTTCTTACTTTTTTTTGCCAGGTGTTCTTATTGCTCAGTAATTTGTGTGGTGTTCTGCAAATTTGAAGTTTCATTTGTAGCCTGAATGTGTTAATACGAAAGTGTGACTTTAGTACCAAAAAATGCATTATTCAGAGAGCAGCTGTAGGTGCATATCTATTTGCTGGTTTATTTACATCAAAACTCATGAAAATCAAGCCACATGGCTCCATCTATATTGTCCTATGTATATTGGTAAATCATTAGATAGAGCATCACTCTATTTATCTTGTTCTGTGTATATTGAGCAGGTTCAAAAAGAGAAGCCTGGCTTTTATTTTGTGTTGGTGGTGGTTTGTTCAAAAGGAAGGTATGATATCTAAACTGCAAAGCATTTCTCTCAGTATTGACTCCAAAACATAAATGCATCAGTTTTCTTTGTGGTCGATTTATGTAAAGAAGGTATGATGTCTAGGTAACTGCAACACATTTCTTTGTGCTTGAGATTCGGTCCCATGATTTTGTTGTTGGTTTGAAGCTGATTTGGCCGGACATGACCAAGGTGTGCCTCTCTCATCACCCTGCTAGCTGATTTCTGTAGATAAATTTGTGATGGTTCATGTCCATCTAATTTTACACTCTGACATTATGGTTCAGGTGTATTTGGAGGAAGATAATGAAGTTCTTATTGCTTGGTATCTGATGTATTTTGGTTCAGGTGCTCCTCTATGTTGTCTAATGATTTTACCAATTACATGTTACAACCACTGGTTGCATTGTTTCTGAATCGTATTGTGTGGTATCCATAAATAACAATTGAACCCGTGTTATTTTCATGCAACTTCATTGTACAGTTAGTACTTGTATCCATGGTGGCCTTATTGCTAAGGTGAACCACCGCTGATTCACGCATCATTGATTCTAGCTACAGCATGTATAGCACAATAAACTTTGAGCAAATAATTGATGCTAGCTACAGATGGTGTCTAGGAGCATTTCTCACATTTTCGTGTAATCATTCTAATTCAAATACTGACCGGGATGGATATCCCCCATCTAATCAATTTTTTGTGGTTCGAGATATTTTCTTCAATGATAATAATATCTATGCATCCATTTCATTTTCTCCAGGTCATGATGAAATTCATATGCCTAGAGCTCCTAGAGGTAATTTACCTAGCTTTCCAACAAGTAATGATTTACCATTTATATTTGGCGGCCTCCTTCTTTAATAAATTTAGTTGGAGGAAACATGAAAATAGTCAGCGTTTACTTTTCCATTTAATGTTCAAAGATAGTTGTTCCTTTGTAGTGGTTACTGGTTAGTACCATTTGCTTAGCTTCGTGACTATTTGCAGCTATATACATCTCATGGTTTCTTTTCTCATTTCAGCTTAGTTGTTCCAGTCTGGAACTCTGGATTATAATGGCATAAGCTACTGGGCACTTATTTCCAGTGAAGTACATTTCAGGTGAGGGCGTGCAATCTATGCATCCTGTGATATTAGATGGTTCTTAGCTTATCTGAATGTACAATAATTGTAGTCACATTAGAAGGGCTTTCAGATTATTTGACTTTACATACTTGCATTCAGGGAGCACTAATCTGTTGTTTAAATCGTACTTTGATGCTAATACGTGTTTTTCATCAATTTATAATGACAGAGATATTCCACCGATTTCACTCACTTCCTATATAGGTCAGTTGCTCTACACCATCTATGCCCGCATCACCATTATCATTACTTCGAGGTGATGCTCGGTCCCTGTTGAATCTCTCTCTCTTTCTCTCTCCCTTTTGGTCAGTTCTACGAATCCACCGTTTCCCAATTTCTTTGGTTCTTGTGGTGCAGATGAGGCTCCTGGACACCATCTTACTGATGTGCTAATAAATCTCAAAACTCACAAGATAACATGTAATAACTTTCACAAACTGATGTCCTATTTGGCAATATGTTCACATAAGAGTTGGATTGTCTTTTTATATTTTCAGCGTTTAATTTTCTGCAACATTTATAAGTGTGCATGCTATCTAATATGTGCTTTTTATGTTTGGGATAAATTATGGCTCTAGAGAAATATTGTTTTTCTATGGTCAGGAATAAGCTATCATGGCACACAGTTCAAAGGCTTGGTCAGGAAAGGATTAATTTTATATTTACTGCAGTGCACAATACAACCACATTTCATTGAAATTAATTCAGATTAAGGTGTGCCGTTTCCTGAAACAGCTAGCACTAGGGTATTAACTTACGCATATGTATCTATTTGAGCTAATTACTGTATTTGTTTTTCTTCTAATGCTCTTTGCTGAATATTTCTTTTTTGCAGTCTCCTAGATTTACAAGGTGCAACCTGGAGAAGTTCACCACTATGGCATGTTATGAGGTTGCCGCTCCGATCAAAGGAACCGTCTTAGGTGCATACTCAGATAATTTTTTTTTATTAAATGTTCTATTCATTTATGGGTATGTATATAGTAGATGCATCATTAGTATTGTTTGAAGTATCTGTATTCAGGTTTGGTATTTTGGTTCGCATATTGACATCCTTTTTTTTAGATCTACATACTAACGTCCTAACATGGAAAGAGCGACTGAAAATTTGAGTACCACATACTGACATCCTGAAGTCGTTCATTTCAGGTGAGGACATGTAATCTCTGTTGTGTTTTATTTGGCTTCACTAACTGTATACTACTTAGGTTTTTAGCCCAAATATATTTCTGTTATTTAATATATATATATAGGTGCATATATATATATATTTATTGATTTTATTTGATATTCCATTGAATCCAATGGCGAGAAGTTTGGGCTTTGCCTCATCTGTTACTTATCTACTATATTGTATGGAAGACCTACTACTAGAATAGTGGCATTTTATTCTTTTGCAAGGCAGAAAATGTGGTAAAACTATTCGAGGTTGTTCTGGCCAGGTAATAACCTGCATAATACCCAGGTGTAGAAAGAGAGGGAGAGAGGAAGAGAGTGGAAAAACGGATGACATAGACGATTTACCCTGTATGGTTTTTAATCTGTTCTTTCCTTTGCGAGATGGATGATAAGAGCGGATGTTTGACTATATTTGTTATTATATTATTGGCTATTTTTGTTCTGGTCGAAATAGATAATCCTATCGATTCTGAACTGAACTTGGCACAAGAAAATTCTATTGATTAAATATAAAAATTGATTTATCAGGGGTCTACTTAAATTTCATCTGTTAGTGGTAGTATTTTAAATGTAACCGAGCTACTACTGAGTTCATAATGTTTGGAAAAATGTTGAAGCTTATTTTATCAGCAGCAACTTCTAATATACACTCTTTGTAAGGTGTTCATGATATCTTGCATATGCAATTGAGCCGGAACTGGTCAATTTAAATGTAGCACCATCATATTTGAGAAATTTTCCCCTTTGATGTGATGGTGCTACCTTATTGGTAGGAAGAGAAGGATTGTGATTTGTGAGGAGAGACCAAGGTAGAAGGAGAGTTGGGTAGAGGAAGGGCGAGGGAGGACATGCCACGATCTGCAAGGTGACGATTTTTGTACAATCGAATGATTTGTGACATTCATTCTTTTGCAACATGCTAATTTTCAAGAATAACTAGGTATTTCTTCGTCTGACTGTATTGCTTTTCCCTATCATTTGAAAATATTAGTTAGACTGGATGATGTTCGCTATTGATTGAGTATTAGATATAATTCGTTGTGATTCATAGTTCATTAAAATCAGATAAAGAATTTCCATATAGTCAATGATGGGAGCTCCATTAATCTGTAGTTGGTCCTTCTAGCCTACTGATTTTCCACACCAAGGAAAAATGCTTTGATATTTATTGTTTATCCACTCGGTATTACATTTTTTTATCCATCATTCACTCTATGATTACACTACCATGGACGCTGATGATGAACATGTGCGTGGAGCTCTCTTTGTATGCAACATCGTAGGCCTCCTTGGCTTACACGAAGGAGTATATCTCTTTGTACCCTTCAGTATTATTTTCCGCTATCTTCGACTACTATTCTTTAACATGTCGTCCATTGTTGTGTTTGTTTCTGAGAAGGAAGACTTTTTCTGCCGCTCATTTTTCCTACCCGCGCTGCAGCTAATCGAAAAGAATGCAGGTTGATCATTGATTCAAACCGTTTCAGGTTTAAAGGTGGTGTTACCAGTTCTTCCTAACACATTGTTTGTCGTTCTTCTGGAGATGTGCTAATTAATTCTATTTATCTTCCTTTCTTTCCAGGTAATGTTTTACATGTTACGGTGCCTTCGGTTCGTAACGGTGAGGCCAATGGACAGGCAGTTGAGCTGACGGATAGCATATTTGCCAAGGATACACCAGTTTTCCCGGAAATAGCGGTCGAACATCTACCTATGCTAAGTGATAAAAAGTGGGTAATTCTTCAGCGATCACTTTTGCATTTGTTTAGCATGACTTCAAAAAAGATATACTTGCAGATATGGGACAAACCCTGTAGATGACGTGACTGATGCCGATGGCAACAAAAACATCAGTTGATTCCCCGTTAGGTGAGTTTCAGTCGTTCATGTAAAAATGATATCAACTCTGTATTTCTTACCATCATGTTGGACCTAACGTTGATTGTTACGTGATTTCCTTTTCAGGAAAGTTGCCTAATAGGTGACATGGGTCACCGATAGTTGTTTTCTTCCTCTTTTTTTGCTATGGCATTGTACATATGAATCAAGCATGCGATGTAACAGTTGTCTTCTGCATCTCTTCTAGGTGGTGGATCCACCCTTCCGTGCCCTTTGTTCTCTAGGACTGATTTTGCTTCATGCTGCTATCACTTCCTTAGTTATGAAAAGAGCCTTGTGTATATTTCTGGTTCACTACCTTTCTCTTATTTTTAGTTCTTTTTAGTTTGTGCTACCTCACATACTTTGTTTGGGTAAAAGACTTTGTAGGCGTATTTAAAATTTATAAGAAATAGATTATCATATTGGCAGCTATATACTATTATCGCTATTATACGAAATAGATATTGACATGAGTAAAACGGGGTCGTGCGCCAAGGCGCACATCTATATCTAGTATAATGATTAAAAGCTGAACAATATACACATACCACTGGAGAAATGATCAAAGAGCACACTAGTACAGACTTGTCCATTAGACATGATTTAAAAAAGTTCATTGCACATGGTTGGCAGGACGAAGAGGCGGGAGCCCTGCGGTGCCGATGAAGAGGCGGGAACCCCAAGAAGAAGGTGTGATGCGTACAGTAGCAAGTTTTTCCTCAGAAAGAAACCAAGGTTTATCGAACCTGTAGGAGCCAAGAAGCACGTTGAAGGTTCATGACGGCGGAGTGTAATGCGGCGCAACACCAGGGATTCCGGCGCCAACGTGGAACCTGCACAACACAATCACAGAACTTTGCCCCAACGTAACAGTGAGGTTGTCAATCTCACCGGCTTGCTGTAAACAAAGGATTAGATGTATAGTGTGGATGATGATGGTTGTTTGCAAAGAACAGTAAAGAACAATTGCAGTAGATTGTATTTCAGATGTAAAGAATAGGACCGGGTCCACAGTTCACTAGCGGTGTCTCTCCCATAAGATAGCAGATGTTGGGTGAACAAATTACAGTTGGGCAATTGACAAATAAATAAGGCATAACAATGCACATACATATATCATGATGAGTACTATGAGATTTAATCAGGGCATTACGACAAAGTACACAGACCGCTATCCGACATGCATCTATGCCTAAAAAGTCCACTTACGCATTATCATCCGAACCCCTTCCAGTATTAAGTTGTAAACAACGGACAATTGCATTAAGTATGGTGCGTAATGTAATCAACACAAATATCCTTAGACAAATCATCGATGTTTTATCCCTAGTGGCAACAAGCACATCCACAACCTTAGAACTTTCCGTCACCGTCCCAGATTTAATGGAGGCATGAACCCACTATCGAGCATAAATACCCCCTCTTGGAGTCACAAGTATCAACTTGGCCGAGCCTCTACTAGCAACGGAGAGCATGCAAGAACATAAATAACATATATGATAGATTGATAATCAACTTGACATAGTATTCAATATTCATCGGATCCCAACAAACACAACATGAAGGATTACAAATAGATGATCTTGATCATGATAGGCAGCTCACAAGATCTAACATGATAGCACAATGAGGAGAAGACAACCATCTAGCTACCGCTATGGACCCATAGTCCAGGGGTGGACTACTCACACATCGATCCGGAGGCGATCATGGCGATGAAGAGACCTCCGGGAGATGATTCCCCTCTCCGGCGGGGTGCCGGAGGCGATCTCCTGAATCCCCCGAGATGGGATTGGCGGCGGCGGCGTCTCTGGAAGGTTTTCCGTATCGTGGCTCTCGGTACTGGGGGTTTCGCGACGAAGGCTTTAAGTAGGCGGAAGGGCGGAGTCGGAGGCCTGACAGGGGGGCCACACAGTAGGGCGGCGCGAGCCCCCCCTTGGCCGCGCCTGTTATGTGGCTGCTAGGGTTTGGGAGGGAGAGAGGGCTGCTAGGGCGCGAGAAGGCCGGCCGGGGGCCTTTTGCCCACGGCCGGGCAAGAGGGAAGGGATTTCCTTCTTAATTCTTGATTGATTAGATTGATACATCTCCTCTCCATATATAGAGAGGTTTACTCGACTCCCAAGCAAGGCTTACTTGACCCCTAAGCAAACCATAAGACTAACGGGCGCGGGCTCCTTTTGTTCCGCTGGTTGCAGCTGCAGCTGTCGTCGCCAGCGGACAGCAAACCATAAGACTAAAGGAGCCTGTTGCAGCTGCCCACCGAACGGTAGGGACAGCGTAGGTGAGGACAGCAGCTGCAGCGGCGGCGTTGGTGGCGGCGGCAGCTGCTGTACCGTCCTGGTGGGGAAGAAGGCGGCCGGCTGCTGGAGAAGATGGACCCCCGGCGCCGAGGTAGGGCCTGGCCCGGAGATGGTGGACAACGGCAGCGGGGACTGCAGCAGCCCGGCGATCGTGGCGGAGGCCGCCTGGTGCGTCGGCTGCCACGGTAGCACGCCGCCAGCGGCGGCGGCCCGTAGGGACCGGCCAGGAAGAGGCGGATCTCCTGGACAGCAGTGGTGAGATCGCGGAGGGCTGCGGTGATCTCCGCCGGGGAGAGAACGGCGGGGACGTCGGAGTGTGGCGGCGGCGGGTGGGAAGAACTCGGTGGAGGGCTGGACATGATCGAACCCGGGAAAGCTGATACCAAGTGTTATGTGGCTGCTAGGGTTTGGGAGGGAGAGAGAGGGCTGCGAGGGCGCGAGAAGGCCGACCGGGGGCCTTTTGCCCACGGCCGGGCAAGAGGGAAGGGATCTCCTTCTTAATTCTTGCTTGATTAGATTGATACATCTCCTCTCCATATATAGAGATGTTTACTTGACTCCCAAGCAAGACTTACTTGACCCCTAAGCAAACCCTAAAACTAATGGGCCCAGGCCCATGACGTACTCTAACAGTACTTCTAGTTGTATCTTCACTTAGTTAGCTGGTCTTTGAAGTTGATTCTTATTTGTTATATCTTAGGGGTCATTTGACCTTCCAGCCTTTGAGCTCCATTTCAGTTGATCTAATTCAGAGTTTCTGTTAACAGTCCAAGGATGCGCAGGTGAAGTCGAAGGGTCCTATTTTGTCTACTTGTGCTCTAATTATCTGATGCATTTTTACTAGTGCACTACAAAAGAAAATGGGTGCCAGTTTACAATAAGTCGTCAAACATCCACAAGATAAACTTCATATCCTTGTGAGAACTACGGTGCCAAAAAGGGTTTGGGAAAGGGAATTAGGGAAGTATGGGAGTTGTCAGGCTACATTTGCTAAATTAATGGTAGTGGATGGCACATATATATCTTGCCTCTACTCTTCCTCAATCACCTTTGATTTCAGAAAGATTTTATCCCAGAATCAGGCAGCGGGAATGCTGTCGGACCAATTGGTTCATGGGTACACAATTAGGTCAACAGAGAAATGGGAGAAAAAGAGAATGCAAACAGAACTAGATGGTGCAGCACATACCTCTTCAGCTGGCACAGACTCGTCGGAGAGGAGAGGCACGTTGGTCTGGTGACTGCCGCCATGATGAGGCAGCGCCTCCACACGTGGATATTCTCCTCTTTTTTTGACTATTGACTGTGAGGCAAAAAGCCCCACAGTTATTTTATTACTTATATAAACAGAAAAAGAAGAGTACAAAGAGGTAGAGAGATCCTACCTAGCTGAACAAAAACAAAAGAAGAGCTCAAGGTAAGCTGCCTATCCAAGTTAAGAGACTATCTCTATGCTTATCTTTAATCCTATGCTGAAGTAAATATATGTCATGAATAAAATTACATTTCCACTTTGCAAAAGTGGGTCTTTGATGCTCAAAAATCTTCCCATTACGCTGCTTCCAAATGTGCCAGCATGCAAGAATCATAACCTCCATGAAAAAGGGTTTACCAAAATCTTTCCTTGCAGTCGCCACATAACTCTGAATATCACTGCCCCTCGACCAATCAATCTGCAAATAATTCCATATGCGCCTGCTGAAATTACATTCGAAAAACAGGTGTAGCCGATCCTCATATTCTCTGATGGGGCACAACACGCAATGTTTATCTTCTGTCACCTTCCAGTTTCTCCTTATCAAAAGGTCTCTGGTGTTTAAGCGATCATTAAGCAACAACCAAGCAAACACCTTGTTTTTCATCATACAAGAAGATTTCCATAGCCATTTAAAAACCGCCGGCACCACTAGATGAGCATGAGCCAATGCATATTTCTTAGAAGGCAAGTAGGTGTCTCCCCAATTATACATCCAGATGTCATGAGACAATGATAGTGGTTGAGCCACCATTCCTTGCTGGACTAAGCACATTTCCTGATATGCCTGAGCAGAGAGAGGTCTGTAAAATAGATTAGTGAAATCCTCCACAGCAAAAACTTGAGCAGCTGACATATCCTTGTCCAGGACAAAGGAAAACAAACGAGGGAAACGCTCAGGATATTCTCCTAGTGCCAACCTCCATACGCTGCCTCCTTTCCAACCTTCCCAACACCAACCTCTCCTCCAGTCACCTTGGTGCTCTTTGCAGGTTACCTTAGTGAACATGTTCAAGATGTTTCAGCAATAACATGCTGAAATGTTTCAGCAATAACATGTTAAGTCAAACAAGGAGTCAGGATGTAATCACCATACCCTATCTAATAAATACATATTTTTCCTCCTGGAAGGGAGTTGTAATCAGGGCCCAACTCATTTCAATGCAACAGCTATTTGGTTTTAACTCTAACGGGTGACACTGCACACAATTCATAGTGCATCTATCATATCGCATTATTTAACACAATATACCAGATAAAGACGGAGGGAACACATCAACTTTTTACAATGCATCAAGCACTTGGTTATAACCTCTAAAAGTTGCAACAGATACACTTTTCTAAATAAATATTTCATCCGGGAGGTCTTGCGAATGAAAATTCACAAGTAAGGCCGACTCGATCCTTGGATGGGCTCCTGCGACGCGTTAGGCGACACGGGCGTCCCGCCCGACGCCACTCCGGCGGCCGGCGGCCACAGCCCTTCCCAGCCCTGCCACAGCCCTTCCCAGCCCCTCAACCACGCCACCCAGCCCTCCGTAACCACTGCCCCCCCATCCGCCGCGCCGCTCCATGGCTGCTGCTCCTCGGAAGGTTCGCTGTCGCGCGACGGCGGCGTCGTCAGGTCTCACCGCAGCATCACATCACGCGTGTTCCCAGGTGAGGTTTTCCAGTGCTACGTCTCCTCGCGCTTCTCCTCCTTCCTCTCCTTCTCGCCCACCGTCCCCTCCGTGTCCGGCGAGATCTGGGTCTCCACCCCCTTCTCCTCTCCGTGTTTTACCGAAGAAACGATGGGGAGAATCCTCTCCTTCTTCTTCTGTGGAGCCACCGACTCCCTCTCCGCCTCCGTTGCTGCGGATGACATCTTCCACGTCGTCGTCGCCAGCCCCGCCGTCGCTGCCTTCCTCTTGCTTGTCGGCCGCAAGCATTGCGCCCGTTTCAACCTGAGGTTCCATGGTTCCCTGGCCTTGGCCACGCTGGCTGCTGGTGACCCCGGTCGTGGCCCACCGGTCAGCGTCGTTGGGTCAAAACGCAGACGTCGCCCCGCCCCAGTCTGGTCTCGTCTTCCCGCGTCCTCGGTAGGGTTTGGTGGGAAGGGTTTACTGCCCCTGCCTCCCGCCCAAAACAAGGAAAACCCCATCCCCTCGACCGACGTCCCGTCTGGAGTCACCTCCTCCTTCAAGGATACCGCGTGCTCTGCATCCCTACCTCCCTACGCCGGCGCTCCGCGGCCTGCCCATGCCGACCTCGAGCCCAACGCTCCCGTTTCTCCGGCTCCTCCTGCCCCCGCCGCGTTCAATGCCCCTGCCACTCCGCGTCCGCGCTCCTATTTGGAGGCCGCCCAGAGCTCGCCTGCCCCCTCTCCTGCCACACCACACGCCCCGTTCAAAAACCTCAATCTGAGCTTAGACGGGTGTTTCCGCTGCCTCTCCGTCCGCCACCAAGTCCGCGCCTGTCGTGATCCCATCCGCTGCCGTGGTTGCGGCCGCTCCGGGCACCGCCTGCGCGACTGCACCATGCCGTTCCCCCAGCCCACCTTCGTTCCCACCACCACGACGCCCCCTCCTGCTGCGGCGGCTCCTCGTCGTCGCGCAACACCCTACCCCTCCGCGCTGCCCTCCCCTCTGCCGTTCTCCTCGGGCTCTCGCCGCGCGCGCTCCTCTTCTCCGGTGCGTCGCCGCGGCGTCCTCTTCGAGGTTGGAGAGTCCTCGCAGCCTCCTACCTCTCCTCCCCTGCTGCGGGACGTCCCCATGCACCAGCCTCCTGCCGTGGCTTGTCCTTCACCCGGGCCGCTTGGGGATGACGAAGAGGAGGTTGAGTCCGACGATGACTCCATTCCGCCGCTGCTCGAGGTTTTCATGCCGCCTGGCGACATGGAGGCCGCGCGCCGCATGGTGGTGGTGTACATCGAAGGGCTGCCCCCTTTCTCCTCGCCGTCTTCTGCTTTCGCCGAGGCCATGTTCCTGGAGCTGCCAGGGCTCTACGTCTCCGTGGTGGGGTCCTCCATTGGTGACCTCTACGCCAAATTCCAATCTGAGGAGGACCGCGAGCTGGCCATGCTGCACCAGCCTTTTCATCTGGACGGCGCCACCTTCCGCCTCGTTCGTGAAGAGGAGGCTGACCGCATCCCTGCGGACATGCAATGGGTGGCGCTGGTGTTGGCGCGGCGGGTCCCCGTTGAGCACCTTAGCCACCTCAACGTGGCCGCCTCCTTCAGCTGCTTCGGCGAGACCCTCGAGGTGGACGCGGCGTGCCTCTCTGGCGCGGACTACGCCGCCGTGCGCGCCGTTGTTCGCCTTAAGCACGAGCGTTTCGTTCCCTCTGAGGTGCTGCTCACTCGTGCCCCGTGGGGATCGCGCCTCATCACCCTGCGCAAGGTGCGTGTTTGGCGGGTCCGCGACTCCTACAACAGCGATGGCGAGTACGTCCCGTTCTTCCGCCCGCCCCCACCACCTCTTTTCCATCGACGCCTCGGGGCCCTTCCTTTGGTTCCTGCGCGCCTTCCGCCGGCGCCGCCGGCTGATGACGACTCGCGTGGAGACCCTGGGATGGGCGGCCGTGACGACGCCCTCGACGCCCACGCCGCCCTGCTTGCGATTCTGGACAGTGTGGCCTCCTCACCGGGCCAAGGATCCCTTTCGCCGCCACCCAGCTCGTCCTCGTCGACGCTCACCATCTCCTGGTCCTCGCTCCTCGGCTCGGAAAGCACGGAAAGCTCCCTGAGCTCTGGCCCGCCCCTCGCTTTCACCAGGCGCCGTGGAGTGGTGATCACGGAGCTGGAGCCCGAACCGCCGGCTCCCCCTGTCGCTGCTCCCTTCGCGCCACCGGTCGCGGGGAAGCGCAGCACTCGTCTCGCCCTCAAGGAGCCTGCACACTACGAACCTTTCGAGGTGCGTGCCATGAAGCTGCGCGGGCTCAAGGATGCTCTTGGCTCCTGCACTGCTGCCTTGCAGAAGCAGGTCCTCAAGCACGGTGCCATGACGGCGCACGCCAAGCCCCTGCGCAAACGTGCGGTTGCTGCTCTCGCCGCCACCATCTGTGCCTCCGCTCCATCGGTGCGTGCTGGTGATGATGTGTGACGGCCCTCCCTCCAGCTGCTGTCGGAACGATCGTTGCAGGCGTCTCCCGCAGCGCCTACGCGTCGTGTCCACTGCTCCTCGCCGCCCTTTCAGTTATCTGTCTTTCTGCTTCTGTTCTTTCTGTTCGTCTGGCCTGCGTGCCCCTCGTTTAGTTCTTAAGTTTAGCTGCTGTGCTCCTCCCTGTAATCCCCGTGTTTCTCTCGGTGTTTGTCGGTGTTATGATTAGTGCTTATCGTGATTTTAGAATCGAGTCTTGGAACACTCAAGGGCTCGGTTGTCCGAAGAAGAGACCCATCGTTCGTGATGCGATCTCCAATGCCTCCCCGTCGGTGCTGTGCATCCAGGAGACGAAACTGTCCTCTGTCGACGCCATTTGCGCAGCCTCCTTCCTCCCCTCTCGTCTGTCTGCGTTCGCCACCGTCGATGCCATTGGGAGCAGCGGCGGCATCCTCACTGGGTGGGATCCGACGCTTTTCTCCCTGGTCTCCTCCCACTCCACTCGTTTCTCCCTGACCACCACCCTCCAATCCTCCCTCTCCGATCTCACCATCGCCGTCACGAATGTTTACGCCCCTGCCGACCACTCCCTCTCTCTGTCGTTCCTGGCAGATTTTGAGGCTCTTGGTCCCCTTTTTTCCATCCCCTGGCTCATCGTGGGTGATTTTAATCTCCTACGAGACCCCAGCGACAAAAACAACGCCAATTTCGACCAAAACCTTGCCTCCGCGTTTAACGACTCCATCCGCAACCTCGCCCTCTTCGAGCTACCTCTGTTGGATCGCCTTTACACTTGGTCTAATAAACGTGCCGATCCTGTTCTAGCGAGACTCGATCGTGCTTTGTTTAACCAAGCTTGGAATCTTGCCCTCCCAAACTCTTCGCTTACGTCGCTGCCCCGCCCCACGTCGGATCACGTTCCCCTTCTTGTCACCGCCTCCACTCTTATCCCTCGCTCGCCTTGCTTTCGGTTCGAGAATCGATGGCTCGCTGATCCCCTTTTCCTCCCCACCACCCTCCCCTCCTGGGACGTGCCCGCTACGGTCGCTGATGCTGCTGGTGACCTGACGGCCCGCCTGAAATCCTTCCGCAATGCGGCCAAGGTTTGGCAACGCCGCCACGAATTCAATCCCCTGTTCGAAAATAATTGCAAATTCCTTATTGATCTCCTCGATTTGTTTGAAGAAACCCGTGCTCTCTCTCTTGAGGAGGGCACGCTCCGTGATAATTGCAGGTCCACCTTGGAGAGGCTAATTCTGGCCCGTGCTGCCCACTGGAAGCAGCGAGGGAATTTTCGTGCCGTCGTTGAGGGGGACGAGAACTCCAAGTTCTTCCACGCTCGGGCTTCGCAACGCCTCCGCCGCAACTCCATCCCCACCCTCGATGTGGGTGGTGTTGCTGTGGTTGCGCACGACGCCAAAGCGGCCGCCCTTTTTGCCTTCTACACCAACCTCCTTGGACGGCGGCCGCCGGTGCAATGGGAGTTCGACATCGACGCCCTCTACTCCGGTTGCCCCCGCGTCGACGGCGACGTGCTGATCGGCGCCTTCTCTCCCCTGGAGATCGAGGCGGCGGTAAACTCGCTGGACCGCTCCAGTGCTCCTGGGCCGGACGGGTTTGGGCCGGCCTTCTACCGCGCCATCTGGGCCACGGCCCGTCCCGCGCTCCTTCGCCTGTTTGAAGATTTCCATTCCCGCTCCGTGGATTTGGAGCGTATCAACCGGGCGCACATCGTCCTCCTCCCCAAGCCGGCGGCCGTGGTCACCGCAGCCTCCTTCCGCCCGGTTTCGCTCCAGAATTGCTCCGTCAAAACCGTGTGCAAAGCCCTGACCTTCCGGCTACAGCAGCAGATCGGCGCTCTCATCGATGTCGACCAGACGGGATTTCTCTCCGGGAGGAGCATCTCAGAGAATTTCGTGTATGCCACGGAACTGGTCCAAACTTGCTATCGCCGCAAAGCCCCCACGGTGGTCCTCAAGCTCGACTTCGCCAAGGCTTTCGACTCCGTCAGCTGGTCCAGTCTTCGCGCGGTGATGCTTGCCAGGGGCTTCCCCTCGCTCTGGTGCGACTGGCTCGACGACATTTTCACCTCGTCGCGCTCGGCCGTGCTCCTCAATGGCGTGCCAGGCCGTTGGATTCGGTGCATGAGGGGCTTGCGGCAAGGGGACCCGCTCTCGCCCTACCTCTTCCTCCTGGTCGCGGATGTGCTCCAACGCCTTGTCCGTCGAGACGACGTCCTGCTCCACCCCCTCGTCGACGAGGCGCCGTGTCCCGTGCTGCAGTATGCTGACGACACCCTCCTAATTCTGCGCGCCGACGTGGGCGCGGCTCGGCGCTTGAAGCTCCTCCTTGGCCAATTCGAGCGTGCTACGGGGCTGGCGATCAACTATGACAAGAGCATCCTTGTTCCGATGCACGTCGAGCCTGGGATCCTTGCCGGCATTCAGGCGGTCCTCCACTGCCGCGTCGAGGGTTTCCCCGCACGTACCTCGGCCTCCCTCTGTCCGCCGAGAAGTTGCGCCTCGCCGCCTTTAATCCTCTCATCGCCAAGGTGGACAAGTATCTGTCGGGATGGAAAGCTCTCCTTCTGTCCGCCGGTGGGCGCCTGGTCCTCCTCAACGCTGTGCTCGACGCTCTGCCAACCTTTGCCATGGGAGCTCTTGAACTCCCCCCTGGCGTGATCACCGCTCTGGACAGGCTGCGTCGCGCCTTCCTCTGGACGGGCACGGATAAAGCCAGTGGCGCCCAATGCCTCGTCGCTTGGGATCGCGTCTGCCGCCCTAAAAATGAAGGGGGGCTGGGCGTCCGCTCCATCGCCGTTCAAAACACCTGCCTGCTCCTCAAACTGCTGCATCGGCTCCACTGCGCCCCGGGCGAGTCCTGGCCTCGGTGGGTCTGGGATTCCCAGGCTGGGCTTCCCCTTGACCGCGACGACTCGGCTACGTCCCTCTCTGGTGCTCACTGGGCGTCGTTGCGCCGCCTCCTTCCCCTTTACCGCTGCATCACGCGTGTCAAGGTTGGGGACGGCGCACGTGCGGCATTCTGGCTCGATTGGTGGCTTCCCTCCGGGCCCCTCGCCACCACCATGCCGGAGCTCTTCTCCCACTGCTCGCTGCAGTGCGCCTCGGTGCGACAGGTGCTCGATCATGGGCTCGACATCATCCTCGCCCCGCGCCTGTCCACCGTCGCTGTGGCGCAACGCTCTGAGCTTCTTCGTACCCTGTCCCCCATCCGCCTGAGCAATGCTGTCGACGAGCGCTCCCTTCCGCTCTGCGGCAAGGCCGGCGGGCGTCTGAACACCTCTGCCGTCTACAGGCTCTGCACCTTCGGCGGCGTGCAAGACGAGCACCACCAGTTCATTTGGGGCAGTTGCGCACCCTCCCACGTCAAGTTTTTCGGCTGGCTCGCCGTGAAGGACCGCATCCAATGTCGGAGCAACCTTCACCGCAAAGGCATCCTCGCTGCCGTCGACCGGCGGATGCCCCATCTGCGCTGAGCCGCTCGAGACGGCGAGTCACATCCTCTTTGGGTGCCCCTTTGCGCGGCGCTTCGGGCCTCCCCGGGTGCGTCTCCGGACGGGGGGCACCTCGCCTCCTCTCGCAGCCACCTGCGCCCTCCCTTCCGCCGCTCACCCGGGCTCCGCCTCCACCCTCCGCCTCGCTGTGCCTTTGGCAGCTCCGGAAGCACAGGAACGATGTCGTTTTCAACGGGCTCGCGCCCTCGATCGCCTTGCTCCGCAAGCGCTGCAGGGATGACGCTGTGTTGTGGCGCGCTCGCCTGCCGCCGGAGCGCCGTCCGGATGTCGACGTGTGGCTCTCCTTCCTTCGGAACTGAGTAGCCTTCGGGCGTGTACCTCCCCTCCCTCCTTTCTGTACTCCCGCTGCTCTGATTTCTGTACACATGTTCTACACAAAATCGGGGAATTCACCCGATCCCATATAGGATGAAATGAATACAAAAGCATTCAGGTGGGAGCCTTTGCGCTCGCCCCCGGTGAAAACTCAAAAAAAAAAAAATTTCATCCATGTCCAGTTTACAATAGTACAAGCTTCAATTGAAGAAACCAAGAGTACAGACACAATAGTTACTGAGTTATGGACTTCATGAACTCCTTGATACAAAAAAAGATGAGAGGACACATGCTCTCCAGACCACATGGCATGGTAATATCATGCATCTCTTCTTGAATTAGGACCGGAAGTGAACCAAAGAAGGCGAAGCCAAACCCAGCTCCTCGGTTCTCTGCTTCCTCTCCTCGGCCGTCCGTGGATATCTTGACGGACAAACCTTGCTCTTGGGGTCCAAGTCACCACAGCACCCAAACACCTTCCTGTCATGCAGAGATATCTCTGCCATATTAACCGCGACTTCCGCGACACGCCTGATGTATCGCACAAAGCTATCGTCAGGTTGGAAGCCATAGATGGTGAGCTTAACCAGATTCTTGTGCTTGAGATCAGGAACATGGGTCTTCCAGTTCACTTCTGCCTTTTCGCAGTAACCGCGTTCCTCCCGGAACTCTTTGCCTGTCGCCATTATGCACCAATGATCCCATACTGTGATGCAAAGCTCTTTTAGGGACGGTGCAGCTTCAAGAATAAACATTGTCCAAGCAAAATCACACCCTTCAGGAATGTTCTCCAGATTTACTTTCTGTAGTTTGCTGAGCACAGGAGTGAGCAGGTTCGGGCGTTCTGGTACAACCCAAATCTGGGATAGAAAAAAAAAATTAAAAATTTAGTCCACGTTGCAAACAAGTTACATTCTGAAGCGGCAGAGAAGATTGATTTAAGTTACTATTGTTACATAAAACAACCGTAGAGTGGTAAAGGACATATACGATTCAAATAACGAATGAGTACCTTTTCACATTCAAAATCCAGATGCAGATCACGGATGGAAGGGACATTAGCAAGGAGCTGACTTAACTCAAGAGTCTTTTCCCAGCAGACGCCTGTTTTAGCGATGCTTAGCTTTGAAAGCTGTGGTACAAAGCCAAAAGAGATGGGATCTCCATAACAGAACCAGTTATTATAGCTCACCCGTTGGAGCTTTGGTAGACATGTGAGCTCAATTCTCTCAAAATTCCCAGAGTCTACCTTGAGCTCAACAAGTCGAGCATGTGAAAGTTGCAGCACAGAATGGATCCCTGAGTCGCAGTGAGTCAAATGCAAAGACTCTAAACGCTTGCAGGTGCTGAGGATGTCAGGGATGCCCAGTTCAGCAAACCTCATATTGCGAAGCCAAAGGCGGGTGAGGCCAGCGAATGCGTCCGGACAAGCGCCAAGAAAAGCATTGAACTGGCTCCCAAAGTGGAGGAGATCGTCAGGAGAGCAATCAGGATAAGCCTTCTCGGTGACCATCTCAAACTCAGCTGCTTCGACTTTCTGGTTTGCCATGGCGCGGGCAACCGAATTTCCAATGGAGACAGAGTCACGATCCGTCAAGACGAACCTGATTTTGAGTTTGCTGACAGTGATTTCTGGGCTCCTTGTGCTCAGGATGTTATCCGTGACATCAGCCACAGCACGGCTGATTCGGAGAATGTCGTCAATGCTGAATTCACAGGCTAAGTTGTGGTGACATGAGATGGAGCCAACACTTATGAACAAGTGTGAGAGCATAGTGGGAAGCTTGAGCGTTTGCTTGGAGAGGATGCAGGTCCTTATAGCATCAAGTGTGTCCACCCTCTCCAGGATGTTGAGCAAGAGGTCATCAGGCAGCTTGTTGAGCCTGTCTCCATGGTCGGCAGCGTCGCGAGCTGGCTTCTGCTTTGCATTTAGCAGGGACAAACAACAGATCAGAATACATTGAGGGACAAACAACAGTAGATAGTACGTAATAACAAGAAACACTAGGAACAAATTAAAGAAGCGGCGCGTACATTGCATCTGCGGCGTCCGTTCTTGTTCTTCATGGCTGGTCGCAACAACTTTCCTGTCACCTTATTTGATCAAAGATCTATGGAAGCGATGGACAGGAGGTGGTCGCCGGCGGCGGAGGGTAGGGTGGGCTGTGAACCTAGGCGGCGGGGGTAGTGAAAGCTGCAAGGGCACAGAGGATGGTGGGGGTCGCCGGCGGCGGATGGCAGAGTGCGCTGGGGTTTGTCGCAGGGGATGGTGATGTCGTAGTTGATCGAGAGGCGGAAGAGACGCGGGAAGCGGTCGGAGGAGATGGGGTGGCGCCGCGGAGGTAGTCAGGGAGCGAACGGCGAGGGTTGAGCACGGCGGCGGCGGACCAAGGAAGGAGTAGCCCACTTTGGCCCAGCTAAGCCCAGTCTGGGTCATTACCGCGCAATTCGGCCAGTTGGCCCAGCACATTTTAATTCCAACATCCTCCTTTTTTTTGCGGTTTTAAGCACTTGCAAGATTACTTGATTTTGTTCTAAACAAAGACTAGTTTATCTGGATTTGTCATTTGTTTTTCTCCAAGAAAACAAACCCAGATTGGTCACCGGATAGCCATCTTTCAATCAGATACAGAGAACAAAAGCTGTCTAGTTCTTTTTTTCTTGAGGGTAGTTGTCTAGTTCTTCTGATACCACATGATGACATGATTGCCCACATGGCCACACGTGCCATTCTAATGTTCTTTAGGCTGAGAACATACCTAAAGGTGTATCAATCATATACAAGAAAATTTAGAATGGCCGATACAACGCTAAGAAGGTTACAACTCCACTCTACGATACAATATCAAACGGCAAATAACGTACCCTCTACAAACCCGGTGATAAACAACTCGCCTTGTCCAACATTCTACCACATGACGAGAACCAGAGCACATAGCTTCAGGACCCGTCAGAAACCAAGCAAGACACATCGTCGGCACATCAGTCAACGCCAACCGTTGGCATAGAGCTGACACCGTTGCCTCACCGTCACGGCAAAATCCTCCGGGGCCATGTGTCCCTGCCTACGACGATGGCCCCACCTATGCCGACCGTTGGCGTCGACCGTGCCGATGGGTGTTGAATGTGCCAACGGCTTAAATTGCGCTGACGGTTGCCATCGACACGGACGGTCCCTTCCCCTACGTCGACAGCCATCCTGTGCCAACAGCCTAGCTTCTGGGTTGCCGGGCTCAGAACATGTGCTGATGGCCCCGATAAAAAAGCCGTCAGCACAGGATTGAACCGTCAACACCTTGTGGCTTTTCTGTAGTGGCCGGATCCAGTTTTGCTTGTTAGGGCATCTCCAGCGGCACGACGCAAACGGACGCTCCGGAAATGCGTCTGGGCCCTGCTCCAGCGGGGCGACGCAAAGTGACCGGGCCGTCCGCGGAGACGCAAACCTAGCCCAAATATGCGCCAGGTTTGCTTCTCCGCAGACGTTTTGTCTGGCCCACCTGGCAGTGACCCAGGGTCGATGCGTCTTCTCCGCCAGTACTGGCGCCGAGGCGTCGCTTCGGCAGTCTGCGGCCGCGTAAATGGTGATGCCTCGCGTGACGCGCGGCCGTCGCCTACCTATGCGCACGTAGTAATGGCGATGACACGCGTGGCGCGGCCGTCGCCCTGCCTCCGACCTATATAAACAGGGGCGCGAGCATCTCATCTCCTCCCCACTAAACCCTAGCTGCCGTTTCCGCTCAGCCCTAGCAGATCCACCATGAGCAGCGCCGGACGCGTCCAGGCTGCCGCGCCTCCACCTCCACCTTCACCTCCCACTCCACCTCCCCCGACCTCGAGCTCCGACGAGGAGTTCGACTCCGAAGACAGCACCGACCTCCTCCACTCGGTCAGGGACGCCGCGGCCCTGGCTGAAGCGGAGAAGGAAGCAGAGGAGGAGTGAGCGGCCCATGCGGCGGTCGACGCCGAGCTGGAACAGCGTAGGCTGGCGGCCGCCGCAGCCGCAGAGGACTCCGACTCGGAGATATCTTGGTCTTCCGATGACCCTGATGCGCCTACGCCGGAGGAGAGGGTGGCGGAGCAGAGGGCTATCGTCGAGTCCTTCGAGACGCTCAAGGATGACGCCGCGAACGCGAGGTTGGAGCAGCGCTTGCAAGAGGACGCGGAGGCGCACCGAGCCATAGCAGCCGCACGGGAGGCGGCGGAGAAGCAGGCGATGGAGGAGCGACGCAACGACGGGGCCGGCCCGTCAGGAAGCAAGTAGTTTAGGCCTATAGATCTACTTTGTATAGTTTTTATGCATTTTTATTTGTACTACTTCCTATGTTTTTAACTATGTTGCAATTCAAAAAATGGGTCGCCCCGGTGGCAGCACACCCAGACGGAAACGATCGCGCGGACAAAATATGACCGTGGGGTGACGCAAAAGACGCTCGTGATCACTTTTGGGCGTCCGAAATGCGTCGCCCGTTGGAGATGCCCTTATAACAAGTCCTGAAGAAGAGAGATAATGTGGACCATCCACAGCGATCTACAACAATTGCTTTACGTTGATGTGGAGAATCGGAAGGGTTTTTTAGGCTTAGGCTTTGGTTGTTCTGTCGAGTCATGTCAATGGTTCACTTCCATATGTGCCATTGCCATACATACGTGGGTAGTTTCCAAGTTATAGTTATAAGCGTGTCCGTGCGCTTGACTAGTTTGAGTTGGCCAGCTCCCAGGTATCAACGCGCGCTAGCTAGATTGGTCGTCTATATATACAGGTGCTCTAGCTGTAATCGGACTTGCACAGATCGAGAGATCAAAGAAAACAAACCAAGGTTCTCTGCTTCAACCTTCAATCGTTCTATTCGATCGTCCCCATGGGAAACATCAGCTCCTGCTGCACCGCGGAGCCCGTCGAGACGTCGTCGAGCTGCGTGATGAACACCGCCACGGCGGCGCACAATTTCACCGTCCCAAACTACGTACTCGCTCCTCAAGGGCATGGGCGTCGGCAAGTTCGTCAGCTCGGGGACGTTCAGCGCCGGTGGCCACAAGTGGAAGATTAGGTTCTACCCTGACGGCAACAAGGCGACGGGCCACGCGGCGGCCTTTCTGTGTCTCTGCAGCGGCGCTCCACCAGCCGGCGTGCACACCAAGTTCACTTTAAGCTTGCTGGTCAATGATGGCAAGGTACACGCAGATTCTAGGGCTTCCAGCTCGTGCATCACGCACACCTTCGAGGCACAGGCGGATAATGCCTGGGGCTTCACCGATTTTATTGACAAGTCCAAGCTGCATGAAAACTGCTTTACGATCAGGTGCGACTTGACCGTCATAAAGAAGCCATCGAAGATGCAGACATAGCGCGCGGAGGGGGGCTTCGCTTGGACGACGTCCAAGATGTGTTAACCTAGTTGTTTCCGGATAGGCAAGTTCAGTCATCTAAAGATCATAGATATATTGTTTCATGCTAAGTTTATTTTGATTTCTGTTCAGAAAGTTGTTTTGTCTTGAGAAATTGTGTACGGAAGTTCTTTTTCCTCTCTTGAGAAACTATATATGTAGGAAAGTAGTTCTAAACCGTACGGTGGTGCTTGTATTACATACTTTTTTTTTTTGAAGATGTGCTTGTACTTACATACGGCAGCGTTGGCAAGTCTTCATATGAGCCGAAAAAGATTATCAAAACGATGCAAAGTCGTGTATCTTCAAAATCTAGTTTCGAAAAAATCTTCAAAATCTAGTTTGTAAAATAACAAATAAAAGAGCAAAAATCAAAAGGCAGTACGTCCTAGCGATGGCTCGAAGAGCGCTGCTATACACACGACAAAATTCGTCCGATCTCTGTACGATCGAATTTATCACACGCAGGGCAACGACCGGTTTGGTTTTGGGCTGGAACTGTGACTTGGGATCGGCAAGGTAGACCCCCTCCACTGCGCGTATAAACATATCTTAAATAGCCCTAGGCTATCCGGAAGTAGAAAAAAAATAGGTGTAGACTTATCTGTTTATTTAAAATTTGAAAAAAATGTTATTTAAAAGTTCTTAAATTTTTTGAAATAAATATTTGCATGTACATATTAACTTCATACTTACACGTGCCAATTCCCCAGAAAACATACGATTGTATCTGACTTATGTAAAACTGACAAAATATGTAAACGACACTATAAAGACATCTTTAGCGGTCCGACGCATTTCGGATGCAAAAGGGGCCGCGCGTGTCCGTTTGCATCGGCCTTGGACGCGGAGCATATGTCGCTGCGACCGGTGGTGGAGGTGGAGCGGCCGCTGGTGCCCACGAGGGCAGAGGCAGCGACAGAGGCGGCTAGTCCAGACCTAGCGTGACCTCGAGCTCCTGATGCGCGTGCGGCGCTGGAAACTGGCGCCCCTCCTCCCACCCCAGGCACGCCTGCCACTCCGACATGGTGGCGTGCCAGCGGGCTCTCTCCGCCAGTAACGCAGTCTCCATGTTGTCGTTGTTGCGAGCTTGGTCCCTTGCTACCCCTCCGTTGCTTGTACATCGTCGGAGCCAAAGGTATTAGGGCATCTCCAACGCTATGACCCAAACGGATGCGTTGGTGAAGTGCGGTTCCGGAGGGCTCGCCGGCCTGCGCAAGCGTGCCAGCCGCGCCACCTCCTCGAACCACAAGTCCCAGTAAGGACTCGTGTCGCTGTAGGGGAGGTGCACGTCGCCCCACAGCATTGGGGCGTCGGCCTCCCAGAAGATCTGCGGCACCACGACGGTGACGTAGATCCGGTCGCGGATGGCATTTGGGATGTGTCGCCGCATTGGACCGCGTTTTTGTCCGCCACGACCCATCCGAACGCGCTGACGCGGGATGAGTAGCCACCTTGGAGATGGCCTTACTGCCGTTTGGGTCTGAGTTAGACTTGTGCACTGGGGACATAAATAATTAGCACATAAAGAAGTATCGTACGCAGATCGGACAAAGATTGTCGTGTGTGAAGCATTTTCGTGGCTCGAAAGTATGTTGCATGGTTGCGGACACTGCGCTCGATACCTCACTCATATATGCATCTGCATAGTAAAATATAACAACTTTTAACTTTTAAGCGAAAAAGGGAGATTTTCGTTGTTCAAGGTGCCCGTGCAGCACACGGAGCACTTCCTCGTTGTTCCCATATTGTCCTTGCATCAAACGAAGATTCATGAAGAAATAAAATAGATGACGGAATTATGAAAATTAATGAACCTGCAAATATCAGCAAAACAACAAGTATTGTTGACTAAGGAAAATAACTCATGATAAAGTGGTAAAGACAAGATACGTTTTGACCAGAAAAGCGAGCACAGGCTTCTTCGGTAAAGAGGAATCAGACGATTCAAATGAAGTTTTTTGTAACGTATCAATAAGATAAAGCCATGCTACGGGTTGTTTCAGGCCCTAAATAAACGCGTACACTTAAAAACTCCGTCGGGCTCCTATAATCAATACATATGGTCAAGATACTCTGGTTTGGAAGCTAACCCCTGCAGGTAATTGTACATCCAAAAGTGCATACAAGCATTGTTTCAGCAACCTCCAACTTCCACCGATGCAACGCCCAAAAACTATTCCACCGGAAGAGAAATTCCAGATAATGTTTCCTACCCTGAATTTTTTTGTCTTTCCCGAATGCTAAGGAAAAGAAGAGGATTGAGTCAAAAGAAAAAGCTATTTTGGAGTTTTATCAACAATTTGCTTGTGTAGGTGGGGACCTGGTATTTTCGGAGTCCTTATGTGAGGAATTACAAAAGAAATTTTTTCAGCAAAAATGTGAATTAGGAAGGATTGGTCGAGATCATTTCCCTTCTTAACCAGGTCTGGCGGGACAAAGAAATGGCGCCGCGAGTTCAAACATTCGTCTGGAGGCTTCTCAGAAAGACACTTCCTACGGGTAAGAGGGCTAGTAGATTCTCCAAGCACATTAAAGAAGGTTGCTCTAGATGTGATAATAAAGAAGATGAAATGCATATGCTATTCTTATGCCCTTTCTCTAAATCAGCATGGTTCTGTTCTCCCTGGTACATTAGAACTGAATCCCTTGCTGCTCATCATGGCTCTATTGTTGATATGATTTATGCTTTGCTCACATCTGGACATCCACAAATAAAACCCACTACTCTCTATACCTTCCTGTGGTGTCTATGGAAGGCTCGAAACGACACTCTATTTTGCAGGAAAGTAAGCAGACCATCGCAGGTTTTTGCAGCAGCTAATGCTATTATCAGTGCTACTAAATTAGAGATCCGAAGTTCTACTGAACAACACAACGACTTGCAAGACAACAACATTCGTACACCTGCACCGCAGCTTGATCTCATCCCTGGATCGACCATAGCTGAACCATCAATTGTCGCAGGCACCAAGATATTCACAGATGCGTCATGGGTACAAGTTGAGCAGCAGGGAAATTCTCCTATGCCGGCTGGGCTAGGAATATGCATTCAAGTGGAAGGCAATCAGCAGTGTTCCCAGCTCTTCATCTCGGCTATCTCGCCACCAGTGTCTTCGGTGCTACAGGCTGAAGCTTTTGGTCTTCTTCTTGCAGTGAATCCGGCTCCAGCAAGTTACTTTCTTCACTGACAATGCTACTCTTGCCAAAGCTACAACTAATCACAATTTACAGGATGCCCCTGGTCATTGGGAAATCAGGCCACATCTAGCTAGTGTATTCAATAGCAGCTTCTTTTAACTTTGATAGAATATATCATATCTCCAGAAGTTTGAATTTCAAGGCAGACCACTATGCCAGGCTAGCTCTCAGGATTCTTTCAGTTTTAGATGCTTGGCTAGCTCTCAAGCAAATGTTGCTTGTTCATTTAGAGATATATTGTCGGACCAAAGCGTTGCCATGTGCACGCTGCTCTCTGTAAAGTGTTGTTAAAATAATAAAATCTTTGTTGTTAAAAAAAGAATATTAGAAACAGTGGCGTGAGCATATGCATATCTAAGGGTGTGTTCGGGAACAGCCCAACTCCCAGCTTCTGCAACTCCGCGTGCAGGGCGGTGCCGAACAGCCTAGCTCCGCGGAGCCAGATCCTCGAAGCTGGCTAAATTTTATGTACAAAGTGCGGAGCTGGGGTTTGGCAAATCTCCGGATCTGGAAAACGCGGAGCAGCGGCAATTTACGTAAAATGCCACCGCCAAGTGAGGAAAACGCTTCGTTGTTCACGCACGCACAACTCTCGGAGAGGGGTGGCCGCACAGGCCAACCCCATCGCACCGCCGCCAAGGTCTCCATCTCCGCCGCCGCACTTCCTGGGCCGCCACGCCGCTGCCGGCGATGCTACCTCTGCTTCTCCTCGCGTCGCTCCCTGGGCCGCCATATTCTTCTCGTCATCCCCCACCGAAGTCGGCCGGATCGAGCGACGCCCATGGTAGCCGTGGTGGTTGTTGGCTGGGAGCAGGGCACGCCGTGCGTGGTGGAGCAGCAGCTGGCTGGGCGGATGCGTCCGTGATCTCGTTCGTCCCCGAGCTGCTCCTCAAGAAGAAGTTCCAGCCGACTCTGCCCCGCCCTCCTCCTCAACCTCAAGCAGCACATCGGCTGATCTGCCCCGACCTCGTCCAGTACTTTCTCCGGCCACCACCGTTGACTCCCGTTCGTCCCCGAGCTGCTCCCAAACGGGCCAAATTAGCAACGAAAATTTCCATGCCGAAGTGGGCTTCGGCTGGGCCAGCTAGGGTAGATGGGCTCCTAGTCGACCAGTAAAGGAGGAGCGCGCCGAACATTTGTCGCTCCGGAAACGACGCTGGAGTCGCGTTTGAGAAGCGGGATCGAAGGATTTGGCGAAGAAAGGGGTGTTTCCGAACACGCCCTAAGAGCATGTCTAACAGATCCCGTATTTTTTCGCCCCTTAAAACGCGAGTAGAGGGCCCTGTATTCACTTTTCGCCGGCCGAAAACTTGGATGACCTAGCAGAACCCGTATGCCCACCCCGTAAAACAGAATATCCCCACCCCGTAAAACAGAATATTCTATTTTACGGGTGGGGATACGGGTTCTGCTAGCTCGTCCGAGTTTTCGACCCCTCAAAACAGGGTTTTAGACAACAATTTGCACAACAATTTCAGATCAAACATAGCACATCCAAAATATGTGATGCATAATTCATAGTTTTTAACAACACAACGCGATCATAGGCAATGTTCAAGCCACGGAAGTTCCCAAATGTGATCAACCATCAATGAGTCCATCGCCAGCGGCGCCACCACTCGCCGGAGACTCACCTTGAGCACTTGCAGCACGAGCTTCACGCGCAACCTTCTTCCTCGCCACGATGTCCGCCTTGGTCTCCTTCCACCACGCCAGCTGATCCTCGTCCATGCCGTCGGTGCGCAACATCATGATATCCCTCTCCTCGGCCAAGAGCTCCTTCATGGCCTTGGCTTCTTTGAGTGCGATCATCTTCATGTCAAGTTCGGCCTTCAACTTGGCATCTTCCCACCTTGCTTCCACCTTGGCAAGCTTCACCTCCTTCTTCTTCTCGGTGATGAGGAGCGTGGTCTCCAATGTCTTCATCGTCAATGCCTCCTTGGACTTCATGAGTTGATCCAACTTCTCCCGGAAGCTAGCTGCTTCGCCTTCTAGCTTGACCCTCTCCTTGGCTTTCTTGTTGCCCTCGGGCTTGCCGGCGTTTCTCCCACCCATTTCCTCCGCTTCATCATCCATGGTGAGCAGTGCCTCCTTCTTGCACTTTGACTCATTGTCCCTCAACTTCCACTTAGGAAGATGTTGAAAAATGGAAAATCAATGATGAAATTGAAATTCCTTGTTCTTGGAGCTGGCCATGTCCTTGTACTGTGCTTGAGCATACTTCGGCTGCACAACAATAGTATGTGATGTTTCCACATCATCAACACATAATATGGATAGCAACAAACAAGGAAAACTTACATAGTCCTCCGACACGCATCCACTAGGGGGGTTGTCGGCCACTTGATCCATGGCAGCACTCCAACGAGAACAAGCTGGTTTGATGATGTTCCATCGGCCTTCAAGGGAGCGGTAGGATCTGTTGGCCATGCTCTTGGTGCGAGGCTTCAGCTGGTGGTACAGATCCTCAATGCGCTGCCAATAGCGCTTGCCGCCTTGGTCCACTCCGGTGCACGCATCCATCCCCACCTTGCTCCAAGCACGGACCAAGATGGCGTCTTCGATCTCATTGTAGTTCGTCGTGCGTGGCTTCGGCGTCCACGAAGAACCGGCGGCAGCCGGATCAACCTCAACCACCTCCTCCTCGTCACCCTCATCCTCCTCCTCATCATCAATCTCTTCGACGTTGCACTCCCCATCGAATGCATCGATGCCGGTGTCCAAATTCACCGCGGATTCGTTGAGCATGTCCATGTAGGATGTTGTGGACTCAACATCGAACACCTTGTCTACGTCCATGGTGGGTGGCGGCGGCGCGGGCGGCGCATCGGACGGAACGGAGGGAGGAGGGGTCGTGGCCTTGGAGGGTGGTGGAGGCGCGAGGCCGATGCGGCTGATTGCCTTTGTCCGCACCTTGGCCGGCGCGGCGCTCCTCAGCCCGGCCACCTTGGTCTTCATCCTGCCCCCCTTCTTGGCAGCCAGCGGGGCTTCGGCCGGCGAAGCTGCGGCCGCCGCAGGTGCTTCGAAGAATTGCTTCGGAATCCTCTTCCTCTTCGACGGGATGGTGGCGGAGATCACGGCCGACACGACGCTGGCGTTCGGCGGACCTCCGACGGGGACATCAACCACCGCGGCCGAAGGAGGTGCACCGCCGGCGGTAGGCGGCCCTTGCGGACGATCCATGGCAGCGGGATCCGGCCGGGAAGGGCGGGGCGGAGGAGATCGGGCGGCGGCGACGGCGGTTGGCTTCAGCGAAACCCTTCGCGCGCAGTGGAGTGGACGATACCGGTTTGGCCCTCTATCCCCGCTCCCACCCCGCACAAGTAGGGGGCGAAGACCCGCCCCGTAATCGAAAACAACAAAAATCGAAGCGGGGACCATTTTTACGGGGCGTGCTAGACGGCCGGGTAGAGCCGAAACCCGTATTCCGGCGGTTATTATACGGATTTGTCCCTTTTAAGGGGTCTGTTAGACATGCTCTAAGTATATATTGTTGCAGCTAGCTTACACGTTGAACTAAAAATGTATATATTTTGTATGTGCCCAATTTCAACCCCTTTGAAATTTCATGTCCACTAGCACGTATGGAAAATTTTGAACTAAATAAGATGCAACATTTTGCTTATAAAGACTTCAGAACCTTCAAACAACTAAAGAAGACATTGATCTCAAGGTGGAAATTTTCAAAATTCTGTTTTCTCAATGGTTAGGTGATACGTCTCAAACGTATCTATAATTTCTTATGTTCCATGCTACTTTTATGATGATACTCACATGTTATACACATTATATGTCATTATTATGCATTTTCCGGCACTAACCTATTGACGAGATGCTGAAGAGCCAGTGCTATTTTCTGCTATTTTTGGTTTCAGAAATCCTAGTAAGGAAATATTCTTGGAATTGGACGAAATCAACGCCCAGGGGCCTATTTTTCCACGAAGCTTCCAGAAGTCCGAGGGAGAGACGAAGTGGGGCCACGGGGCACCGACACGATAAGGTGAGATCGCAAGATGAATAGACCACTGTCCGAGCCATGGTGAACTGTATGGCTAGAACCAGATTTTGTGCAATGGTGTCGAGCTACTAGGGTGTCAAGCTGGGTCGGATGCAGGACGCTTTAATTTTGCTTTAAATATGTACCTTCTTTTGCATTATTTCTAGTTCTGTGGACGAAACGCCGGCGCCGCTTTGCAGCCCTACGAGCTACTAAGGTTCTAGGGACATCTAAATGGAAATGCTTTAAAATGGAATTGGATATTAAGTTGTAGTGTCAGGGCATTGACTAGGGCTAGATTTAGGAGCATGGCTACTGAAATAAGTTGCTTTTTTAGGGATACTGAAATAAGTTGCTGGGCATGAATGTTGGGAACCTGAAGACTCTGGCCCAGTGGCCCGGCTAGCGTTTTCTATGTCTTGATCATTAGATGTAAAATCTTGACACTTATTATGAATTGGAGGGATACTTTTTCTCCTACGTGATCAGATAAAGACAACGGGTTGATGCTCAAAATAAAAAAGATTAAGATTAACATAACGGTAGTTCCTCTAATGATAAACACAACAGGGCACATAAAATGTTTTATCGAGCCGTCGACCAGAGCGTATTGAATTATTGACCATGCCACACTGATCGAAGTTATTTAATATATTAATATCAAATTTCACCATCTCCACAGTACATATTGTGATGGCACTAACTCTTCAAGTTATCTCCTAAGGATTTATAGCAGGATACTTGAGTGGCGACCCTGCTAACGGGCTTGACTCACAACAACATTCTACATAGCGTCTGCAGTGTCCATCGCTGCCGATACCAAACTTAAGGCACTGGGTACGGCAGAATTCATCGTCGCAATCCGGAATGACATAGCACTTCACTGCAAAAGGTGTTTAGACGGCGTAAGTTTCAAGTACATAGAGCAAGCGAACATTTTGTGCATATACATGCATTGTGAACTAAACAAAAATAAATATTATAACCTCCTGCCGTCGCCAAGGGCAGCAAGGTTGCCGCCATGACCGCAAGCGCTGCCAAGCATACAATCAGCGCGTTCTGCTTGGTAAGTGCCATGGCTAGTTAGCAAGGTGTTTTCTTCCTAGCTAATGCCTCTCTTGTTGTGCGTTTGATAGCTTAGTGGAGATATTCTCTTTGGTAGTGTTTATATAGTGGGATTGGTAACACAAATTAATAAATAGTAAATTAATAACTTCCATTTTATCAGAGAATTAATGCATTCCATTTTTAGTTTTATTACCAAGAATTAAATGCTACTGTAAATAATAACTACTCCATGTAAGCTTTAGCGAAGATGAAGTTGAAGAGGTAGATAAACCACATATCATAGGCAACATTCAGTTAATGCTTGCATGTTTCAATACCGGCGGAAGGGCACCGGCGCATCCTAAAACTTCCCTCCCGCCAACCGCTGACCGGTTTACATGGCACTGGTAGTTCTGCCTTCGAAACGGTATATACAAGGGTCTCCGGTGCGAACTGTCGGTGCCGTTAAAAAAATTGAAGGGTCAGACCACTCTTAAGATGTCTGCTGGAGATGCTCTTAGCTTTGGCAATAGTCGGATCCATCTTTCGGCCCAAATTAGCTAGGGTCTGAGTGCTCGAGGATATCTGCTCATAGAACTTTTCTTTTTGCGTGATTCTAGGTGCCAGAGGGTGTTCGACGGAGGTCTTTGATTTGGGTAGACTGTCTTGTTTTGGTGTTTGAGTTGGTGAGCTTCGTGGTGGATAGTCTGGACAGTGCCTGGAGAAAATTATGCCCTCTGGACGGTCTTGTCGTGATGTTTGAGTTGGTGAGCTCGCCAGGTTTTCAACTACGTCATACTTTATACCAGATTGTACGATACAAGATTAGGTGGGAATTCGTGGAACTTTTTTCAAATTTCCTTGTTTTTTCATCATAGAAAGCAGTTTTAAATCTTAAAAAATGCATTTTAATAAAAATGTATCTTAGAAGACGATGAAATAACATGTATTGAGGATTGTGAACTGACAGTCTGATGTGCTATTGTTTTTGAATCTTAGATTTATTTTGGAATCCGCTTTCTACAAAACAGGAGACATGTTTGTTACATGTCGAACGTGGTAATGGAATTTGCACCTGTGCATGCTTGGTTATTAGTTTTCCAATATATGGAATCTATAGCAACACACATATGGAGCACTGCTTTAAGTGGATATACAGTTTCCATTAACATTCAGGTCCTGCTACTATGTACTGTCAATTTCATCCTGGACCAGTGTACAAATATAGCGGCTTTTACATCTATGCTTCCATGGTAATTGAATGGTAATTCAAGGTTCCTGTAAAGAGAAAGTTTTGTACTCCAGGTTGATATAACATCCTGCTCCCATGTTTTACTCTACCAGATTGTTCTCTCGGTCCCAGGAGATTAGGTATTAACATGTGCACACGCTGCAGCCTGCAGGATGGAAAGTGCCATAGTCCAAGCAAGAAAATGTTAAAACAAGGAGGGAAAGAAGATCGAAAGGGAACACAATGTAAAGCAGCCACAGATAGAACTGAATGTAAAATCGAACAAAAAACACTTGAGGACATTGGCGAACTGTTCCACAACAGAATCTTCTCGCAACTAATACTTAGACTAAATCTTACAGATACCATGCATGTCGTAATTCAACTAGGAACAGAAGTGAACCACACAAGACCACATTGCATGTCCTAATTCACTTAGGACTAGGAATGAACCACATGAGACCAGGCCATCCCCAAACTCTAGGCTGCAACTGATGTATCGCACGAAATTGTCGTCAAGTTGGAAGCCGTAAATGGTAAGCTTAGCCAGGTTCTTGTGCTTGAAGTTAGAAGCAGATGGCTTCCACGCCACGTTAGCTTTGTCGAGGTAGCCATATTCCTGTCGAAGCTTCTTGTCTGTCACAATGGTGCACCAATGATCCCGTACTGAGATGCATAGCTCTTTTACTGATGGTGCAGCTTCAAGGATAAACATTGTCCAATCAATATCACAGCCTTCAGGAAGATTGTCCAGATTCACAAACTGTAGTTTGCCGAGCACAGGAGCAAGCAATGTTGGGCATTCTGGTAGAACCCAAATCTGTGACAGAAAAAGCAAACCAAAAGTTGATGACAGGTTGGATTAAATTACACTCTTAATGGCAGAGAAGACTTGCTTAAATTTAGTACATTTACATATAACAATCATAGGGTAGAAATAAGACAAATGACTACAGCGAGTACCTTTTCACTTTCAAAATCCAGATGCATTTCGGTTATGGAGGGAACATCAGCAAGGAGCTGACTTAACTCTAGGGTCTTGTGTGAACGAGTCCCAGCTTTCGTGAGGCTTAGCTTTGAAAGCCGTGGGACGAAGCCAAAAGACAGAGGATCCTCACAAGAGACCCAATTATTATAGCTCGCCCGTTCGAGTTTCGGTAGACAGACGAGCTCCACTTTTTGAAAATGTCCATAGTCGATAAAAAACTCAACGAGTTGATCATGTTCAACTTGTAGCACATAATTTATCCCAGAGTCACAGTAGGTTAAGTGCAAAGACTTCAAGCACTTGCAAGTGCTGAGGATGTTGGGAATGCCAGATTCACCAAACCTCATATTCCTCAGCCGCAGGCAGGTAAGGCCAGCGAATGCATCTGGAGAAGCACCAAGAAAAGTATTGAACTGTGTCGCAAAGTTGAGCAGATCAGCCGGCGTGCAACCCTCGTGAACCTTCTCCGTAAGGATCTCAAACTCTGCTGCCTCAACCTTGTTGGTTGCCATTGCACGGCCAACAGATGTGCCGATGGAGAGACAGTCATAGCGCCTGAGGATGAACCTCACGCGCAGCTTGCGGATGGTGATATCCCTGCTTCTCCCAAACATGATGTTTTCAGTGACATCAGCCACGGCGCCATTGATGCGGACCACATCCCGAAGGGTGAAACCACAAGATTCATCAGTGTGTCGTGCAATGGAAGCAATATCTATGTCGAATCGCGAGAACATGGCCGGGAGCTTGAGCATTCGCTTGGATAGGATGCATGTCCTTATCGCGTCGAGGGTGTCCACCCTCTCCAGTATGTTGAGCAAGAGGTCATCGGGCAGCTTGCTGATCATGTCGCTGCTCCCCGTAGCAGTGGCGGCTTCGTTGCGAGCTGATTTCTGCATTGCATTTAGCGGGTGGAAGCGACAAACTCATTGTCTGAGGATGATACTTAGGTGAGGTGACGGACAGAAGAGCAGGAACAAAAGAAGCAGTAACTTACATTGCGTCTGCGGCGACCATTCTTCATGGCTGATTGGATAAACAACTCCTGGCCGGGCTTATTGGTGTGATGTTGCTTCCTGCGAATAAGATAGAAGGAGAACTCCTTCACCGAAAGCAGAGAAGAAAATCTCATATTCGGAGTAATGATTCTTGAAGTTAACCAAAAGAAACCGTTGCTTTACCGCTGATTCGGAGGTGGTGTAGGCGAGCAGGTACCGGCGGGTGTGCAATTATGCGGCAGGGGAGTGGGGGCAGGAGGGGTGGCGGAGTGGGGAATAGACGGCGCCGGCGATGGGCAAAGGACGGGAAGCGCCGGCAAAGCGTGGCAGGACGCGGTGGCGGAGAGGAGCAGGATGTGGTGGTGCGGTTGGGCGACAGGCGGCGGCGCGGATGGACCGACAGCGGGAGGGAGCGGCGGAGAAGGTTGTGGTGTGGCTGCTCGATCGGGGCAATTTGCACAAAACTAACCTAAAGTTAAAATAATTTTGAAAAATAAATATCAGCGAAACAAATTCACGAATCTAACCCCTTCGTGTCACGCCGTAGGGTAGGGCGTGGCATCATATTGTGTGTGGCCCCAGCGTACGGCGCCACACAATGGGATGCCACGCCCGAGACCATGGCGCTGCACTTGTTTTTTGCCGCACCCCAACCCAAAGCGTGGCACACCATTGAGGTGCCACGCTATGGTGACAGACGTGACATAAAAGGGTTAGATCCACAGAAGGTTTACTTTTGAAATTTATTTCAACATTAAGTTATTTTTGTCTAAATTGCCCTCGATCGGTCCTCCGAGATTCATGCGAGGACGGAGGATGCCACGTGCTACAATTGCCTGCTACAATCAGGCGAGAAGCTTCACGTTGGAGTTGTTTTTTTCTCTCTTATTTAATTACGGAGTATATACATTGTTTATTACTACTGTACGTTTTTTATGGTGCATTATTTCGTTTATTTATGTGAGAACCTGTTCGATTTCGATTCAAAACAGGCCGCAACCGCAAGAGCATCTTAACCGGTAGCCGAATCTCTACTACTCCCACCTCTCATCAAACTTATCTAAAATTTGTCTAAATTTAGATATATCTAGATACTAAATAGATGCATCTGACCTGAAATATTATTAAAAAATTGCAAGATAGTACGTCGTTTATTTTTATAGCAAAAATTCCGCGATTTGACGCACAATTATAGAAATATTCATTAAGTGACCATTATTCTTTTCAAGTGCACAAAATGGCATACATAGAGGTATTGGAGAGTTAGAGTGGCATATGTCCAAATCCAGTTTTTGTAATGGCATTTCTCCAAGTGGTGAAAATTGGAGAGGCATAGATCCAATTAACCCTTTTCCAAAAGGCTCAAAATAAAATTAGGCGGATCCTCATGCCAAACTATTGATTGAGGTTCCTCCGCATTACAAGCCAAAGTATGAGCTACAATATTGCTTTCCCTAGGGCAATGATCAAATTTAACATGAGTAAAATTACGAGCTAGAAAAGAGCAACCCTCATAGACGGTGGGTGCATCATTAGTAGAGTTTCCTCCATTTTGCATTGTGTCAACAATCTCCAATTGTTTTACCTCAATCCTATTGCATCCAAGTTGTCCCGCAAGGAGGAGACCATCTCGAAGGGCAATGGCTTCAGCCATGGCTTCATCTGCGACATGCGATATACCGCGACAGCTAACTGCAACGAACATACCACCATCATCCCTAATGACAGCACCCGTAGCTCCCGTATAATTTTCTGCAGAGATCGCGACATCGTTGTTTAGTTTGACAAACTCATCCGCGGCTTCTGCCAAACATAGAGTTTGATACCTATGTTCCTTTTGGTAGCTCTGTAGTAATTCAAGGAAAGTGCACAGTCGATTGGCTGCTCCTGGCCGGTTTCTTAACTTGTTCATCTCGAGAGATTTTTCTCCTCTTCCACCATATATACCAACAGATTGAAACAACCAATTCTTTGAGCCTAGATCGGTCACTTTCCCATGCATAGAATCACTCTTTCGCAAGATGGATTCAAGAACTGCAGAACCATCTCTATCGTCCATGCATGCCTCCTCAATTACTCATTGAATCCCTAGGTTTTCCCAAATCTCGACAGCTCTTGGACATTCAAATAAAGTGTGTTTCGTTTTTTTACACCCTACTTTACATACCGGGCATAGACTAGAGGTAATTATTTGTCTATTTGCCAAGATACAATAGCAGGGCAGAGTCCCGTGTAACATTCCCCATGCAAATATTTTTATCTTTGCTGAAACCTTCAGTTTCCAAACCTGTGTTCAAACTGGATTGATATCAGATGCACCTAGGGCACTTTTTCTAATTAATTTTCTTCCATGTTGGTGATCCCATTCAACATAGTATACAGATCGAACAGTAAAAATGCCATTTTTTGTATGATTCCATGAAGTAAAGTCCTCCATCATCCCCACTGCCAAGGGGATCTTTAGTATCCTAGTCACATCTGTCAAATAGAATAAGGATCTCAACATTGTTTCATCCTAGCATCTATTTATGGGGTCAATGAGTTCAGATAGTCTGGTGTAGACTATGTGCCTCTTGGAGTAATAATCTTCCTCGATGGACTATTTGGAACCTATCGGTCATTCCATATGTCAATATTTTCTCCGCTACCCACACGCCATATATGTACCCTTTCCTGAAAGTTTGAATAGCCGCCCAAATACTCTACCAAGTATATGATGAGCCCTTTTTAAATTCTGCATTGAGTAGATATCATGTTGGAAAATATTTTGCCCTCAACACTTGAGCACAAAGGGACTCTAGCTCACACAATAGAAGCCAACACTGCCTTGCTAGCATTGCTAAGCTGAAACAGTGTAAATCTCTAAAACCCATTCCATCCTTCTTCTTTGGTACACACATTTTTCACTAAGCAAACCAATGCATATTTTGGAACATCGTCATCTCCCTACCAGTAACGGGTCATAGCATATATGATCCCTCTTATTGCCTGTTTGGGGAGCTTGAACATGGGCATTGCATACGCCAGGATGGGTTGGGCCTCCGCCTTCAACAGTACCGCTTTCCCACCATATGATAGCAACTTTTCCTTGTACTACAATATACCGAATCTATACCTAATAATAAAGGAGCTAAGGTTTCTGCCAAAAAGTTTCGTCAACGCTTTTTTTTGGACCGTTTTGCCCTCCCACCAAATCACATATTACGCACCACTGCCATGTAACGGTTCGTGTTTTATTTCCTGGCCTCTGCTCGCATAGATTTTTGTCCGGCCACGCATACCCGATGCGGCCGCGTACCCGGGAGCACTCTTGGGCTTCGTTTGCGTGTCAGATTTGGGCTTTAAGAATAGCAAGGGTGGTTTCCGGCCAAAGAACGCAGTTGTATTGATTATCTCTACTTTAATAGTCCCACATCGATCTCCTATAGCCAATTTTTCCGGTTTATATAGGCTCCAAAATCGCAATCATCAGCAAGCAATTAGATGAGCTGATGGAAGAGAGAAGCGCAAGATTGCCTATACCGATGGATGGGTCGGAAGGTACGGGATAGAAACGGGCTTGCCAAGAATCAGCCAGCCAGAGAGAATTTGGGGGAGTCCCCACGATGGCGGCGCCGTAGGCTGCCGAGAGATTAACACGGCGCCGAAGAAATCGGCGGTTCATGCTCGCAACCTCTGGCGCTTGGTCGGCCTTCCTCACGCGCGGCGGCCGCCTCTGGCCCGCCTCGCCCCCTACCATGGTGAGGAAAAGAGACAAAGCCTCGCCCCCTACCATGGTGAGGAAAAGAGACAAAGCAAAATAGCACACACAGTTTTTTTTTAAAGTGAAGGCTCGAAAGCCCAGCTTTGAATTAACAAAGCCAACAACCGGCCAGGGATTACACAAGGCCCTCCGTACCACACAACACCACACCACACACACTACGGCCGAAAGATACAAGGGAGCACTCTGAGAAGCTTACAACACTACGCTACAACACAAGCACACGTCTTGCGAGAAGCGAAGACCACCGCTCCACGGCACCGAGGACGCCAAACCGGCGGGGCGCGACGAGTCACCGCCTTGGGCGAGAGGAAGCCTTGAGCGAGGAGAAGAACCCGGGACAAGGAGCACCAAACCTTCCTGTTCTCATGCCGAAGAGGGCCCCTACCCTCTCGCCATGGCTCGGAGGCGTCGAACCATCGGACATGAGAGAAGCTCACCCGAGAGCTGGAGAAGAGTTGGGCTCGAGAGCCAAGGACCTCCTGGAGCACGACCACCATGACAAGAAGAGCACACCTCACCGGCCACACTACCGCCGTCCTTGAGCAACCTAGAGCAGCAGGAAGCCACCGGACACAACAGCAGATCACAGGCAGTGGCCATCGAGGCCCAAAGCACCCACCTTCAACTCCCCACCCGAACCACACATCTCCCCAGGCGACGCCTCCAAGGAGGTCACGGCGCAGCACGTCGACGCCGCCCAATCGAAGGATTTTGGACTTTCGTCCGGGAGATGGACCGGGAGTGGAAAGAGGGATCGCAGCGTCGCCTCCAAGGAGGAACCCGGCACCCAAGGGCGTCGACAACGCTGGGCCGGACCAGCCAACCTAGGGTTTCCCCTGACCCCAAACAAACCACCAGCACCCCACACCCAGAGCCGCCGGCGCCGCCACCAACAGCCGGAGCGGGCGGGGGAGAGGGGCGGGAGCACAAACCACAGATCTTGGCGCAGAGGACCGCGCCGCCGTCGACGCCCGCCGCGGCCTCACCTCCCGCGAGGTAGAGGACCACCACCAGAGCCGCCCGCCGCAGGGCCCCATGGCCACACCTTCAGAGGCCGCCGCCTCAGATCCCTAGCCCCCACCAGGGAAGCCGCCGGAGAGACCGCCCGCGAAGGGGAGATCCGTCAAGCCGCCGCCCCGATCTTGGCGAACCCCGCGCGGATTTCCTCCACCGAGCGGCCGCGGGAGGGGAGCGAGGGCTCAGATCCCCGCCGCCCCCTTCACCGGCGACGCGGCCTTCGGCCGGCGTCACCTCTGGGGGGCGACGAGGAGGGGAGGGGAGGAGGGGAGGACGGGAGGCGGCGCTGTAGGGTTTCGCCCCCTCGGTCGCCTGGAGGGGGCGACGCGAGGGGAACGACCGCTTCTCTCCCAGCACACACAGTTTCTCCTGGGTCTCTGCTCGCTAGGGTGCCTGCGGATGAGAACCTCCTCTCGACGTCGCTCTACGACGCGTGCCGCCCCGGTCTCCCTGACCTTCGGTGCCGCGGCCAACTCTGACGGCAAGATGCGACCCGGCGGCCGTGCCGAGCTCAGCAGCGCGCACAGCAAAGACCAGCACCAACGTGCCGAGCTCAGCAGCGCGCACAGCAAATACCAGCACCAACGCGGAGACTGAATTTGGGAGAGGGGGGGATCATGAGAGAGGAATAGATCTGAGGATTTGGTTGGTGTTGTTGCTGTTCTGTTTGAGGAGAGATACACGAGAGCTTTCTGATGGTCTTATAGTTATCCGAGAATCCAAAACTCTCCGACGCATTTCTAACAAAACATTTGGTCCTCATTTTCAGCTCCCTTACATTTCACTAGAAATGTACGTGATGCCGGTGATGCTGAATATAGCTTATATTTGTTAGAGAAGTATTAGAAATAATAAATTTCGTGAAAAGAAAAGGTCAAACACTTTTTGAAATTTTTGTTATAGTTTTTTATTGATACAACTTATCCAAAATAATTATTATTTAGCCATTTGATGATTGTTGCTATGTTTAAAGGAACCGATCAGAAGAGAAATGTCAACATGCAATGGTTGACCGTCTTGGGGACCAAACTGAATCACGGTCTGGTCTTCATTTCTTTGCGTGGTCTTCCAAAGGATATCTAAGCCAGTCAGAAACAATTGGCCCGGTCTAGGATGAGCCTATGTTCCGCCAGTGTCAACATGTAGAGTTTGCATGAGCGTCTAAGTAGGTTTCTCCCGGTGCAACGCACGGACACTTTTGCTAGTATGAACTCAAATGGATAAATGCTAAACTACAAAGTTGTGTATAATTTATTATGGGCTCGTAAAGGATAGAAAGTATTCCTAAAAAGGCTAAAAGTCAATCAAAGGGACATCTTTTTTTTTTAGGGATCAAAGGGACATCTATCCATGGTCTATTGATTGCACCTCCCGCTTCATGGGCCGCTTCCAACAATTGGGTGGCCCATTGGGTTTCTTCCATCTCCATAGCAAAAAAAGGCCATCGCCGCACCTCCACTCCACTCCCCACTCCCCACTCCTCGACCTTCGCCGTCTTCTCGCCGGCATGGCCGCCGCCGTCCTGCACGTGCTGCGGTGGTTCCCCGGAGGCGAGGCCATCGCCAGGGCCAAGCACTCCTTCCTCTCCTGCTCCGACGCCGAGGGCGGTTACGAGGACCGCATCAGCGCCCTCCACGACCACCTCCTCCACCACATCCTGTCCCGCCTCCCCGCCAAGGACGCCGCCCGCACCGCCGCGCTCGCCTCCCGCTGGCGCCACCTATGGCGCTCCACGCCGCTCGTCTTCCACGACCACCACCTCCTCCCGTCCCGCGACCGCGCCCACGTCGCCGCCGTCGCCCGCGTCCTCGCCGCCCACCCGGGCCCCTTCCGCACCGTCAGTATCGGCTACTGCGACTTCGGCTGCCACGACCGCGAGCTCGCCGAGTGGCCGCGACTCCTCGCCGCCAAGGGCGTCCAGGACCTCGCCCTCGTCAACATGCCCGCCGACTTCGAGCGCCTCCCTGCCGTCCCGGCCGACGTCCTCCGCTGCGACACCTTCCGCCGCCTCCTCCTGGGCTTCTGGAAGTTCCCCAACGCTGGCGCCGATCTACCCGCTGGTGGCGCGGACGGGTTCCCGCACCTCTGGGAGCTCATCATGTTCGGCAACGAGATGCCCGGCGGCCGTGACCTCGACCACCTGCTCGCCCGCTGCCCCGTTCTTCACACCTTCGCCGTCTCTCTCAGCAAGATGTTCCAGCGCGTCCACCTCCGCAACCAGAGCTTCAGGTGCGTGCTCCTCTGGCATTGCTTCGTGGAGGAGGTCGCCGTCATGGACTCCCCGCTCCTGGAGCGCCTCATTCTGTGGGAAATCGTTGTCGGCGAAGACTTCTCGGTGCCTGTGAGGGTAAAGATTGCTGCTGGCGTGCCCAAGCTGCAGGTGCTCGGCTACCTGGAGCCAAGACTTCACCAGCTGCAGATTGGGGACATTGTCATCAAGGTACTACCTTTTCAATGCATCTCACTTACTTTCAAGTTTCAGTAACCAGCCTATTCATTATGCGTTATGCAATGCACATGATTCTCTCCCTCCCCATGCTGCGCATCAGCAAGAAATGCAAGATATTGAGTGTCATCAACGAAGTAACATCTCTGTTTCGCTTGGTGCAGCCTGACACCATGGCGAGCCCCAGCACCATGGTTCCAAGCGTCAAGATACTGGCCTTGAAGGTCAACTTTGGTGTCTTGAAGGAGGTCAAGATGCTGGCCAGCATCCTCAGATGCTTTCCCAATGTTGACACCCTGCACATCGAGGTAACATTCTGCACATTTGTTCAGTCAGTCGTTTCACATTTATATTTCCAGTCAGATGATGAACAAAACTACTCTTCACCGCTATGATTTTTGCAGTCTGTCATCGGTGCCGATGGACCCACTGGAAAGCACAATGCCAAGTTCTGGCGAGGTCTCTGTCTTCCCATCAAATGTGTCACATCGCGAGTCAAGAAGATGTTCATCCATGAATTCCATGGGCACCGGAGCGAGATTGAATTCCTCAAGTTCGCTGCAAGGAGTGCAGAGAAGCTGGGCGCTTTGCTCGTCGGTGTCACTGAGGAGATACAAGCTTCAGCGCGTAAGTTGAGTGAGGCGACTGCCAAAGTGGCGGCTGTATCACGAACATGGGCCTGCGGCGAGTGTATCGTTCTGGTGTTGGGGCCTAGAGTGGACGACGTTTGGAGCTTTCGCAAAGCATCAGATCTCTCTGTCAAGGACCCTTTCCACTGACGTGCACACTTGAAGCTCGGTACAATGTATGTACTCTTCTGGGCGCTGGACACTCCTTCACTTTGTATGCTCTTAACAGAGGGCTAATTCAGGTAGCTTGAGTAGCTGCAAATGTTGAATTTATGAGCAAGAACTAATTGCTTTATTGTGTCATCTGTTGTGTGCGATTGACATGGATCTGTGTCTGGTGCTGCTATCTCATTGTTTTGGCCTATATTGCTCCTTTTATTTATCCGTTCCATTCGATACTAGGTGCACTTCCAGTTTTCATCATTGCTGCAAAGTAATAGATGTGTATTACATGTCTTGACTCTTGACTGTTTTCTGCAGTGTTTGGATTCCAGTAGCAACACATTTATTGGATTGCACAAAGCTCCCAGTCCCTAGCTCAGTACCAAACTTATGTTCTGACTGTAACAACTGTAAACCGTTTCATGTGGATATATTGCCATTGCTGAATTGCTGCAACTCCTGTCTTTTCCGATTTGAGGATTTTGCGCTGTTAGGGTTGCTCCAGTTCAAGGAGTGAGATCGCTAGATGAATACACCACTGTCCGAGCCATGGTGAACTGTATGTCTATAACCAGATTTTGTGCAATGGTGTCGAGCTACTAGGGTGTCAAGCTGGGCGGGATGCAGGACAATTTAATTTTGCTTTAAATCTGTACCTTCTTTTGCAGTATTTCTAGTTTTGCGGACGAAACGCCGGCGCCGCTTGCAGCCCTACGAGCTAAATGGAAATGCTTTAAAATGGAATTGGATATTAAGTAGTAGTGTCAGGGCATTGACTAGGGCTAGATTAGGAGAATGGCTACTGAAATAAGTTGATTTTTTAGGGGATACTGAAATAAGTTGTTGGGCATGAATGTTGGGAACCTGAAGACTCTGACCCAGTGGCCCCGCTAGCTAGCGTTTTCTATGTCTTAATCATTAGATGTAAAATCTTGACACTTATTATGAATTTGAGGGATACTTTTTCTCCTACGTGATCAGATAAATACAACGGGTTGATGCTCAAAATAAAAAGATAAAGATTAACATAACGGAATCTGTCTAGTTCCTCTAATGATAAACACAATAGGACACATAAAATGTTTTATCGAGCCGTCGACCAGAGCATATTGAATTATTAACCATGCCACACTGATCGAAGTTATTTAATATATTAATATCAAATTTCACCATCTCCACGGTACATATTGTGATGGCACTTGTTATAAAAGCGACAAGCAAATAACGAAGAACGAAACAAGAACACACGCAGGGGACACAAGATTTAACGTGGAAAACCCCTTCCAACAAAGAAGGGGAAAAAACCACGGGCGCCAGCCAGCAAAACTTCACTATATCGGGAGGTGTTTACAAACGCCGTGGGTTATCTTATAATCTGATAAACCCTAGCCGGCGGCTTACAAGATGTATATATAGGCGGTGCCAACGATCCGTACCGTACCGCGGGGGCCTCGCTCCGCTCGTCAGAAGTTAGCCTCCCTTTAGTATATGAATTTGGATCACAATACAACAAACTCCACCTTGAGACAAATTCCATCTTGTAGCATGAACTTCAACAATCTCCCGAACGAGACAAAGGAAAAAACACTTGCCGGCGCCAACGGCCACTTGGGCTAAACAAGTTATACCAACCAAGCTCGAGCAAAGCTCAAACTTGGAAACAAGAACTGGCTTTGTCATCATATCAGCAGGATTATCATGAGTACTTATCTTGCATACCTTCAGTTTACCTTTAGCAACAATGTCGCGAATATAATGGTACTTGATATCAATGTGCTTTGTCCTCTCATGGAACATTTGATCTTTAGTAAGGTATATTGCACTTTGATTGTCGGAAAACAAGTTAATGCAAGAATCATCTCCACAAAGCTCAGCATACAAACCTTTCAACCAAACGGACTCTTTGCCGACTTCATTAATTGCTATATATTCTGCTTCGGTCGTAGATTGGGCAACAACAGATTGTAACGTTGCCTTCCAACTCACAGACACATCCACCAACAGTGAACACATAACCTCGTGAGGGATCTTCTCTTATCCAAATCGGCAGCAAAATCTGAATCCACATAGCCAACGAGTCCCTCACCGGTCTTGCCAAACTTCAAACAAGCTTTGGATGTGCCACGAAGGTACCTGAAAATCCACTGAACAGCTCTCCAATGTTCTTTACCAGGATCAGCAAGATATCGACCGACCAAACTCATAGCATAGGATAAATCAGGACGAGAACAAACCATGGCATACATCAAGGAACCAACGAGCACTAGAATATGGAACTCGAGACATGTACTCAATATCTTCATCAGTACTAGGACATTGCAATGCCGACAATTTGAAGTGGGAAGCAATTGGTGTACTAACGAGACTTTGCATCATGCATATTAAAACGATGAAGAACTTTCCGAATGTAATTTTGCTGACTAAGAAATAACACACTAGATTTTCTGTCTCTTGTAATTTCCATACCTAGTATTTTCTTAGCAAGCACCAAGATCCTTCATCTCAAACTCACTACTTAATTGTGCTTTCAAAATAGTGATCTCTTTCTTGCTCTTGGCAGCAATCAACATATCATCAACATATAACAGCAAGTATATTGGTGATCCATTAACAAACTTGATATAAACACAACTATCATACTTAGATCTCTTAAACTCATGTGCAAGCATAAATGAATCAAACCTTTTGTACCACTGTCTTGGAGACTGTTTCAGATCATAAAGGGACCTCTTCAACTTGCAAACAAGATCCTCCTTACCAGGCACAACAAAACCTTCAGGTTGGTCCATGTATATCTCCTCCTCAAGCTCACCATGCAGAAAAGCAGTCTTTACATCTAGCTGCTCAAGCTCAAGATCACGCATAGCCACAATACCAAAGAATGCACGAATGGAACTATGCTTCACAACCGGAGAGAATACATCATTATAATCAATACCTGGAATTTGGCTGAAACCTTTTGCTACTAACCTTGCCTTAAACCTCGGAGGCTCACTAGGAGACAAACCTTCCTTTCTTTTAAATATCCACTTACAGCGGACAGCCTTCTTTTGTTTAGGCAAGGGCACAACATCCCATGTGCCATTCTTGTCAAGCGATTGCATCTCCTCTTGCATAGCGGAAATCCACTTCACGTGGTCAACGGATGCAACGGCCTCGGTATATGTAGCAGGTTCGGTACCATGCTCCACCTGTTCAACGACAACTCAAAGCATGAGCAACAAGATTACATTCTTCAATTAAACGAGGACGTGGACCTTTGTTACGTCTCGGTCTATCAGCAGACAATGGAACTATTTGTTTGCCGCAAAACAGGTGGTGAGTGCTGAACAACGATGTTATCAATTTCAGCAACATCATTTTCTTTCTCCTCCACGTGCTCCACCTCGCACGCTAATCCTCCGTTGTTCATCATCGAATTATCGGAAAAATCAACAAGCATCGGTAACATCTATAGATGAACTCTTATAAAACATAACAGCCTCATTAAAGACAACATTCCTGCTATGCAAAACTTTCTTAGTTTCGGGATTCCATAACTTGTATGCCTTAACTCCTGAACCATAACCAAGAAACACACACTTAACAGCCCCGGGCTCTAGCTTTCCATTATCAACATGAGCATAAGCGAGTGCAACCGAAAACTCTCAACTCGTGAATAATCGGCAGGTGAACCGGACCATACCTCAATAGGAGTTTTCTTATCAAGCGGAATACAAGGTGACCTGTTTATCAAGTAACGAGCGGTGGAGGCTGCTTCAGCCCGTAAACGTCTATGCATACCGGCATTAGACAACATGCAGCGAGCCTTGGAGATGATGGTTCTGTTCATCCTCCCCGCCACACCATTCTCGCTGAGGAGTATATGGGATGGTGTGGTGCCCGACAATGCCTTCATCGCTGCAATAATCATTGAAAACAAGTAGAACAAAACTCCATGCCATTGTCGATACGAAGCAATTTAACTTTCTTTTCGTTTGCTTCTCTACCATAACTTTCCACTTTCTAAAAGCATCAAACACATCAGATTTATGTTTCGAAAGAAAGGCCACACTTTTCCGGAGTAATCATCTATGATAGTAAGCATGTAATTTGCACCACCAAGAGAAGTCTTGCGGGAAGGTCCCCACACATCAGCATGCACATAATCTAAAATCCCTTTGGTGGTATGAACGGAAGCATTGAATTTAACTCTTTTATGCTTACCAAAAATGCAAGTGCTCACAGAACTCAAACTTACTCAAATTGCAGCCATCTAGCAGGTCTCTCTCGTGCAATTCCGCCATGCCATGTTCACTCATATGTCCAAGACGCATATGCCACGGATTAGTTTTACCGGGTTCATCGGGAATAACAGCGAAGCAACAATACCAGATAAAGTGCTACCTCTAAGAACATATAACTTTGCAGAATTCATATCACCAATCATGTGAACGAGAGAACCTTTTGTTACCTTCAGAACTCCGCGAGAACCGGAGTGTTTGTACCCGTCAACATCAAGGGTACTGAGAGAGATCAGATTTCTGGCCATGCCAGGTATGTGTCTATCAGAGTGCGTGTCATGCCATCATGCATCTTGATCTGAACGGAGCCAATGCCCACGATCTCACGTGGGTTGTTGTCTCCCATACGCACAACATCTCCACTCTGCACAAACTCATAAGAACCGAACCAGTCTTTGTTACGACAAATATGAAACGAACATGCGTAATCAAGGATCCACTCATCATTACCAGAAACACAACCAAGCAAACACAACTAGGTAATCGCCATCCGAATTATCACCGGAAACAACAACAGACCTTACCATCACCCTCGATTTGTTTTTCGGTTGGTAGGTACCGTTTCTTTTCTCTTTGTTCTGCAACTTCCAGCAATCATCAATATTATGGCTAGTTTTCTTACAATACTTGCAGAACTTACCATCTCGTCCCTTGGTGACATAGGCATCCCAAATGGGCCTGCCGAATATAGTACCCGGGGTTTATTGAAGGCCCACTACCCGAAGAATAAGAAGACTCGAGAGCCCAAGACGTATTTAAGGAAAAGATAGAGTTGTAATAGGAAGTGTTATTTGTAATCTGGCGGGATGAGTTAGAAACCGTCCCGGACTCTGTAATCCTTGTATAGCACGAATCCCTCGGCTCCACCTATATAAAGGGGAGTCGAGGGACGGGAAGATCATCGAATCATTGTCTGCAAACCCTAGTTTTCATATTCGTCGAGTACTTTTCGGCTGAAACCTTCGAGATCTACTTGCCCTCTACTTCTAACTAAACCCTAGCCTATAATCCATAGGCATTGACAAGTTAATCCCTTGTCAATTGGCGCCGTCCGTGGGGATTAGAGGCGTAAGGAGCTGATCTCGATGGCACGTTCAAGATCTTCGACATCGTCAACCGGAAGCAATACTATGGATCGAGGTAAACAGATCGCTGCTGGTCCTGTTGATTTTGTTCCTCACCCACCCTCCCGTTTGGATGCATATGCGTATCTGGCGGAACCTTTGGAGATGACGTTCGGAAGATTCCACTTTCGCGTCGAGAAGGAAGGATCGTATCGTGTCGAAATTCCGATTTCGTCGGGATCGTCAACGGTCGATTCTGATTTTTCAAGCTATGCATCGTCAACTGAGTCAGAAAAAGAAACTTCGGCAACACGCTACGTCAGCATCAGAGCAAGAGAGAAACTCGCCAAGATCTTCAGCAACGCATCGTTTGAGTCATCTGCGGACTCATATATAAGCGATGGCTCAAGCGATGTCGACGAGCTACGACTTCATCGACAAATCTCTCACAGTGGGCAAGGTCTTCATCAATCTCAACAATGATGTCACCGAACCCAACATAGATCTGAGTACAAAATATCATCAGATTTATGCTATCGAAGATCAAGAGGAAACATCGGAGGCCTTCGACGAATTGGGAAATCCTTTTGTCGATCCCTCAGATCTAAGGAGAGGTATGGGCACTAAATATGTCGGGCCCACACCACGCGTCAGAGTTCAACTTCCACAGGCAGCCTGGGATAGAGCGGCAAAAGCCATAGATGGTTCGGAACCAATGACGACAACAGCTACAGCTCAAGAACTGCAAGCTTATCAATATAGGCTCGCACGAACTGCCCGAGAAATAGAAAAACAGACAGCTGAGTTGAACAGGAGAAAGGAGGCAGCTTCTGCATCCAAGCAGGAGAAGGGCAGATCTAAGTGGACAATCTAGAGTTTCGGGTGATAGCCACAGGGAGGCTCGGAACAGAGGAAGATCAAGGTTACAACACATACCCGAAGCAGAAAGAGAATTCTTGGTTCAAAACCTCGACATGTCTTTTATGTCGATAGATACAAGGGGAAATATTATCCCTAAGACACCAGAAGCTGGGTATATGGCGACACAAGCTTACATCCTCGCATCCAGGCCACCCCCAGGAGATCCAAGGGAAACATTATACAACATGGCATTGGCAGGAGTTGGAGCTATGGGAACAGCGTTCGTAGCAACGCCTCCCGAAGGAGCAACAAGGCAAAATAGTCCACGACCTGCGGCAGCAACGGCGGCAGCTCCGGAAGGACCAAGTGGAGCAAGAGACACAGGAGTACAAGCGAGGGTCGATAGAGCAAGGCAAAGTAGAAGAGATCATCGGCAATCTCCGGAGCTTAATGACGAGGATATGTGCGGTCTACCGTGCTTCACGAGAAGAGTCCGAAAAACTCGAGTCCCCTCAGGATTCAAGTTACCAGATCACTTCAAAAAGTTCGACGGCCTGCAAGATCCGGAGGACTGGTTAATTGATTACCTCGAAACGGTGAAGCTAACTGGAGGAACTAGAGCAACAGCGATGCAAAGTATTCAGGTGCACTTAAGTGGAGCCGCACGATCTTGGATCAAAAAACTCCCGCCAGGATCCATCGACAGCTGGGAAAGTTTCGAGGACGTATTCGTCAAGAACTTCAGATCCACATGCAAGAAGCCTGCGTCGTTAGAAGAGCTGAGGGCGTGTCGACAAAAGCCAGATGAGTCAATGAGAAAATACATCCAAAGGTGGAACATCATAAAAAACTCGGCAGAAATATATCCGACGAGAGAGCAATAGATGCGTTTGTCGCGGGAATCAGGCGTGGAGATTTTGTCGAGGACTTGGGAAGGACCAATCCAAAAACAGTATCCGCGTTGATGGAGATAGCAAATAGATGGGCAGACGGAGAAGACGCTGTCCACAATAAACGACATAGGTCACCAGAAGAGGACCGTGGTCGAAATTATCAGTCGAGGCGACGATTTCCTCGGCAATATCCGAATTATGACGCCCCAGGGCAAATTTCGGCAGGATTTCGGGCAAATACAGGAGGAAGCAACAGAGACGATTATCAGAGAAGCAATGAGCAGCGAAGCGATAATAGGGACGACTCCCGCAACAAGCAAAATAGTGGGCCAAGGTTTCCAAGACCTTTTGTGTCTCCCGAAGAAATGTTAAATGGACCGTGCCAGATGCATTTTTTCCTCGATAGCAATGGGAAAAGACAATCAGGACACCTGCGTAGAAGACTGTCGAAATTTTCAAGCAATGTTCGGATGTGCGTAAAACGCTCACGCACGAGCAGCACGGAGAAACCCTCGGGAGCCTAGGAGCGAAGTTCATCTACCGCCACCTCCCGCGATTACAGAGGACAATCGACACCAGCTCAGAATAGCGGCAGCACCTGCACCACCACCCTATGTTGATCCTAACTCCAACGGAGCAGTGTCGATGATTCAGAAGGGAAGGCCGTCCAATAGAGCTCAAAAAGTAATCTCACGACAGGTGTTTATGGCAGAGAAAATGCCTCCACCAACAATTGAGTACCTTAATTGGTCAGGACAAGATATCGGCTTCACAATAGCAGATCATCCGCAGCAAGTTCCTCGACCAGGGCAGTCAGCACTTATTCTGCCGACAAGTTATTGCGGGCTTTGATGTTTCTCGAGTATTCATAGATGGTGGCAGCAGCTTAAACCTTATGTATGCAGATACATTAAGGAAGATGAACATATCCTTAGCAAACCTGAAGCCAACAGACACAAGGTTCCACGGCATCACACCAGAAAAACCAAGTTACCCATTGGGAAAGATCAACCTCGACGTTCAGCTTTGGAACCCGAGAAAATTACAGAATCGAGAAACTGGAGTTTGAAGTCGTGGATTTTCCATCGCAATACCACGCTTTGTTGGGACGACCAGCATATGCCAGATTTATGGCAGTACCACACTATACATACCTGTTATGGAGATTGCCTGGACCCAAGGGACCAATCACGGTCAAAGGGAGTTTCGCCTTAGCTGATAAGTGCGACAAGGATTTCCATCGGTTATCAGAAACCTTCGGGATGCAAGCTGAATACTTGGCGTCGAAAAGCATGACTGATTACGACGTACTGCCATACGTTGGAAGGCCAAACAAAGAATCAACTTTCAACACGAGAGAAAAATTCTAAGGAGGTGCAGATTCACCCGACGGATCCAAAAAAGACGACATCCATTGCAAACAACATGGATATCGCATAGGAAAGCGCGCTCGTCGAGTTCCTCCGTGAGAACTGGAAAATCTTCGCATGGTGTCCAGCTGACATGCCAGGAGTACCCAGGGAACTTGCCGAGCACCACCTAAATTTGGATCCAACAGATGAAACCAATCAGACAACCTTTGCGGCGTTTTTCGGAACCAAACCGCAAAGCCATGCTTTCAGAAATAAATCGACTAGAGGAAGCTGGTTTTATCAGAGAGATATCTACAGAAGCCACATGGGTAGCTAACCCCGTGATGGTGCAGAAGAAAAACACGACAGTCCTTCGCATGTGCGTCGACTTCACGTGTCTCAACAAACATTGCCCTAAGGATCACTTTCCCCTCCCAAGGATCGATCAAATCATCGACTCCACGGCAGGTTGTGAACGTCTTTCCTTTTTGATGCATACTCCGGTTATAACCAGATCAGATTAAAAGAAGATGATGAAGCCAAAACAGCGTTTATTACACCTTACGGCGTGTTCTGCTACAAGACAATGCCCTTCGGTCTAAAAAATGCGGGAGCAACATATCGTAGGATGATGCGTAAGTGTTTAGCAACACAGATCGGGAAAACGTGCAAGTATACATCGATGATGTCGTCATAACATCAAAAAAGGGGACAACGCTGATCGAGGATCTCAAAGAAACTTTTGACAACCTCGACAAATTCTGCCTCAAGCTGAACCCGACGAAGTGTTCTTTTGGCGTCCCAAACAGGAGAACTTCGGGGTTTCTAGTTTCAGCAAGAGGGATTGAAGCAAATCCCGACAAAATACAAGCCATAGTAACAATGAGGAAGCCAACGAAGTTGAAAGAAATACAAGCAGCTAACTGGGCGAGTCGCAGCTTTGAGCAGATTCGTCGCCAGGTTAGGAGAAAAAGCGTTACCATTTTATGCGCTGATAAAACAAGGAGATAAATTCCGGTGGAACGAAGAGGCCGATAGAGCTTTCGAGGATCTGAAGCGAAAAATCTCGACACCACCAATCCCGGTGGCTCCAAAGGAAAAGGAACCTCTCCTGCTCGTATATTGCAGCCACACCCCAAGTGGTTAGCACGGTGTTAGTTGTCGAAAGAGAAGAAGAAGGGAAAATCCATGGAGTGCAGCGGCCAAGTATACTTCGTGAGCGAAGTCTTGTCGCCCTCAAAACAAAGGTACCCTCAATACCAAAAGCTAGCATATGGAGTGTTCACGACAAAGACGAAAATTGCGCCACTATTTTTCGGCACACCCGATCATAGTGGTCAACGAAGCTCCCTTGTCAAATATACCGAACAATCCAGAAGCTACGGGTCGTGTCTCCCTTTGGGGAATAGAACTTTCCCTCGGGACATCACATACGAAAAGAAAAGCAATAAAGTCGCAAATACCGCCGGACTTCATCGCAGAGTGGATGGAGTTGCAAAATACAGGACCCCCGCATTTGTCGAGAACCCGGACTATGAACTTTGATGGGTCCAAGAGACTAGAAGGGGCTGGCGCAGGAGTAGTACTCATATCACCTCGAAGGCGACAAGTTGAAGTACATCCTTCGGATGACGTTCCCTAACGCATCCAACAATGAAGCAGAATATGAGGCTCTCATACACGGGATGAAGATGGCGAAAGCTCTGTGGAGCAACTCGATTAAAAATCTTTGGCGATTCACGCGTTGGTAGCTCAGCAAGTTATGAACCAATGTGACGCAGTCAATGATAGCATGATGGCATACAAGGAGGTGTACAATGAGCTCGAGAAGTTGTTCGATGGATGCGAAGTAAATCATATTAGTAGATTGAGCAACGACGAAGCCGATGTCCTGGCAAACATCGGGTCGCAGTGCCTTGCAGTCCCGCCAGGCGTATTTTGGGAAGAGATAACAGAGAGATCCACTGAGTCGACAAAATCAAAAAAGAAGAAACCCGCGGGGGCTACCAAGGAGAAGCAAGAGGAAGAAGAAGAAGAGCAAGACCTGGTCATGGTAATACAGATACCATGGATGCAGCCATACATATCATATATACTCAGGAAAGAAATACCCGACGATCCAGATCGAGGCAAGGCGAGTAATTCGACGCTCCAAAGCTTTCACAAGTGGTTAAGGGAGAATTATATAAGAGAAGTATTTCAGGCGTCTTGCAAAGGTGCGTCACACCCGAAGAAGGAAGAATAATTCGAAGGATGTACACGAAGGAATATGTGGCCACCACGCAAGTAGTCGAGCTATCGCAGCCAAGGTTTTTCGGGCAGGATTCTACTGGTTAACAGCAATTGAGGATGCTAAGGACATAGTACGAACTTGCGACGCGTGTCAAAGGTTTGCCGCAAAACCTCACTCTCCGACGAGCAGAGTTAGCACCAATACCTTTGTCGTGGCCCTTTGCACAATGGGGACTCGATATGGTGGGCAAGTTACACAAATCATGGCCAGGAGGAAAGGAGTACATGCTAGTAGCTGTCGACAAATTTACAAAGTGGATAGAAGCGAAGCCGATAAATTCACCAGACGGAGCATCCGCAGTAAAATTCATACAAGGCCTCGTCTTCAGATTTGTAGTGCCCCACAGCATCGTCACAGACAACGGCAGCAATTTCACATCCAATGAATTCAAAGACTATTGCAAAGAGGTGGGTATCAAGCTGAACTTTGCGTCAGTTGCACATCCTCAAACCAATGGGCAAGTCGAGAAAGCCAATGGCATCATCTCGCAATGGCATCAAGAAACATCTGTTAGGACCTTTAGAAAAAGCTCGACATACCCGGCTCGAAGAACTACCAAGTGTGCTGTGGAGTATCCGAACAACACCAAATACGGCGACACAAGAAACCCCGTTTTTTCTAGTCCATGGCGCGGAAGCAGTACTTCCAATAGAAATAGAGCACGACTCCCCTAGAGTCACAGCATATGATGAAGAAGCTTCAAAGATAGCATTGGAAGACGATGTAGACGCACTCGATGAAGCTCGAGACGAGGTATTATCAAGGGTTACCAAATATCAACAGGACTTGAAAAATTATCACAGTCGACGTTTGCGGCCAAGGTCTTTTCAAGTGGGGGACTTAGTTCTTCGGCTCACGCAAAAAAGTCATGAAAAACTCGAGTCACCATGGCTTGGTCCCTATATCGTCACGGAAGTAATTGGAGGAGGAGCATACAGAATAAAGGACAAGAAGACGAGGGTGGAGGAGCAAAACCCCCGGAACGTGGCGCAACTCGGGCGGTTCTACGCCTAGAGCTAAAATATAGTCCTTGTAAAAACTTCAATGTACTGAAACGCCCACGAGTTTTCAGACGCACTCTTTTCCTTTTTCGGGGCACCGAGTGGGGCCGGGAAAGGTTTTTAATGAGGCGGGCTCGTGGTGCTACAATATAATAAAGATAGTGGAGATATACTTCTTATTCTTCGACACGCTCGGGGGCTCAAACGCCCAAGTCTCAAAATACATACAATATAGAATCACTGAAATATTTCGCCTTGGTACATTAATACCTCGCCAAATATAACAAAATCGGACGACAGCAATAATAAATATAGTACACACATCAAAACAACGTAAGTGCCTTGGTTTAAAAACCTCGCCATGCAAATATAGAACTTCGACATCAACGATACTCCAAAATGGGCAATATACCCAAAGGACAAACACAGATGTCTTATTCCAGCAAGAAAAATAGTTTTCAAGAAAGGAAAAATAGTGCAATCTTCAGGCTCGGGGGCTTCAACAAACAGAGGACCTCAGCAATATACAATGAGTTCCTTCGGAAATATGAGATACAAGATTTCTAACATGACACAAGTCAATGAAATCCCAAGATAGTATCTACCGACAAACCCCTGGTTGTTTTATGTTCAGCATATGAACCCTTGGTAAAAAACTCGGAATCCATCCGAAGAAGTTCATCAATCATCGACTCAGCCACAGGAGCTACCATAGCATCGATCGAGTCAATATCATTTTTCCGACGCGTCTTCTTGGCCAGGCAACCAGCAACAATCTTCGTCAGGTCCAACTTTGGATAACAAATGTTTATCATAATCATGGCAAATCTAGCTCCAGCAGTGAGTTGAGCCCGCACGAAGTTATGGATGCGAGGAGCATCTCTGAATACTTCCAATAATTCGGGAAGAGTTTTTGGAACCTCGTTTCTTGGAAACAGATTCCTGTAGACAAGGGTCAATGTCGACGTACAAAAGCTGAGAAAATCGCGCACCTGGCAAGCACGATCTTGGAACCTAACAATTTGTTGGGTTCGTTCAGGAGTGGCCCAGAACAAACACCCATGGTTAAGGGAGAGATTAACAAGAAGATTTGTCCTCTCATTCACTCTCTATCTTCGGCAGACAGAATCAAGAACTGAGCCCGTTAAAAGCGACAGGGGCAAAAAATTGGAAGAAAGGCACAGCAGGATAAAGAAGAGGCATCAAAAGAAGGCAAAAACGCACCTAGCATATCTGAGCTAGCCTCTAGCATCAGCTCAAGCATACTATTCTCTCGGGTTGTGGCTCCCTTTGTTTCCAGAACAGCAGCATCCCTAGCAGCCACAGCTTCTTCGGCTTGCTGAAGAGCAAGCCTTTTTCCTTCAGAGGCTTTTCGAGATTGTTCCATCATGACCAAAGTTTGTTTCTTCATAGACTGAAGTTGTTGTCGGAGTTCTTGTAAATCTTCCGACAAATGTCCGCTTGATGAACTCCTGAGGAGACCAGGGTCGACTAATATTTTCTTCGAGAAGGAAGATGCAGGTGAAGCAGCGGCAGAGCAAGGAGGAGTCGAGTAGTTATCAAATATTAACTGGAAAAGAAAGGCCCAAGATCAATGAAAAGCACGAAGGGAAATTTCATTACTTGCTAGAATATTTACATGGGTATTACAAAAGAAAGTTCTCCAGGACTAAGTGGGTAACTGTCGCCAAGACTAAAATGGCGACAAGGGCAAAAGAAATAGAAAAAGAAACAAGGAGGCATGCAACTAGACCTCCGGCCTTGAGGAGCTGGGAGTCGAAGTTGGCTTAATCCCGAGATACGCCAAGATTTTCTTTGTATTGGGCTTGGCCGCCTTCATCAGTGATTTCCACCTCGACTGCTCTATCTGATCGGTGTCGCCAACCTTCATCCAGTCGAGAGTCTGGCTGGCTGTCGGCAACCGGAGCAACGATATTTTCAACAGCCCACCTTCATATTTTCATGGCGCATCTTCAGCCCAAGATCTTCTGATGTATTGAAAAGCTTGGCAAGGTCAAGGAAAGTCGAAGGTTCCTCTTTCTTCGGGAAAAAGTAGGGGAACAACGCCGACAAAGCCCCACTGGCATTGGCCACGCCCTCACGAATTTCGCGTCCATGGAACTCTAGAAGAGAAAGTGCGTCAAGGAGAGGGTCATTGACGAGCTTCTCCGGATCAAAATCTTGGTTGGTTTGGGCTGCCACATAAGACGTAACATTAGTCGAAAAAACAAGAAACAAGAAGTACAAACAAAACGAAGGGACAAGTGATATTACCCGAGTGTACGTCGACTTTGCGAATTCAAACGCTTGATGATCCCTTGTTCTCGTGCAGCTCGTGCAGATTTTTGCTCGTGCAAAGCAGATTCAAGCATCTTTGAGCCTTTGTCGCAATTCCTCGACACTAGCAGCTTTTGCTTTGGCATCATCAGCTTCAGCTCTGGCTTCGCTAGCGGCAAGCTCAGCTTTCTTGCGAGCCGTTTCACTTTTCTCGAGGTTCCGAGAAAGTGTCTTGGCACGTTCGTTAGCTTCTGCAAGTTTTTCTGTCGAGATGCGGAAAAGAAAAAGAAGAAAAGATCAGAAATAGCGACAAGCAGTTGACGTAAAACACCAAGGAAAAACAGCAAGTGAGAAAGTCGTACCTTCGGCTCTGCTGGCATACTCGCGGTACCCAATAAATTGGGATCCGATGCGGATAAGATCCTTGATCATAGGCTGTCAAAGGAGAAAAGAAGGGGAAAAAATTCGGCATTAAAAAAAAAAAAAAAAAAAAAGAAGGGTCCACAAAAGCAAAGATAGAAGAAATATAGACATTGATAAACTTACATCTTCCAAGAGCTGCGACGAAGAGCTGCCCAACTGAGGAGTAGGCTCAATAATCATTTCAACCCTTGCCCTTTTCGGTGAAGGGACAAGGGGGCTTGACGGTGGAGTAGTGGTGACGACGTTTTGTTGAGGAAGCGATGTTTCATCTCCTTCAACTAACGTGTCTGAAACAAGCACAGTACGTGACGTGCTGGTCCGAGGAGCTACGTCAGTAACTGGAACTCCTTCCTCATCACTAGTAAGCAAAAATCGACAGTATAAAAAGCAAGACAAGATAAACCCTTCGAGTACATAAAAAAGGGGAGGAGAGATAAAAGTCGACTTACGAGCTGATGAGGGATTCAAAGTAAGGATCGTAACCTGCCTTCGGATGAGAAGGAACAACTTCTTCAGCCTTCGACATGCCAGAATCTTCGGCATCAGTCCTTTTCCTTTTGTTCCGCGGAGAAACAGCAGGAGGAAGGGATTCAGTCGATTCACTGGCTTCAGACTCAACCCCTCTCTCATGAGAAGCCGCAGATTTGTGAGAACCCGCGACTTCACTTCCAGGAACAGAAGAGCCTTGAGTATCTTCGGCAACAATACCCATTTCTTCGACTTCTCCATCCTCAGGAAGAGGAGGAAGGGAAGCCATAGTAGGGTGATTCTACAACAAAATAGAGGCAGATAAAAAAATAGCGAGATATTAATACAATAAGATGCAGGAAAAATTCAGAACAAGATAAAAATTCGAGAAGGCAAAATACCTCGGGGAGAGGATTAGTGGAGCTGTAGGGTTCCACGCGACAAGAGGAAGGAATAGGATCCTTCTTACTCAGCGAGGTAATTCTTCGAACAAGCTTCTCCAAGTCCTTCACAGAAAGATCGTTGGAGAGCCTATTGGCGTCATTGGCACCAGAATACGTCCAAAGGGGATTTTTGCGAGCCTGAAGAGGCTGCACTCTAATCCTAAGAAAATAGGCTGCGATTTGGACACCAGACAACTCTTTTCCTCGAGTATTTTGGAGTTGATGAACACGAGTCATAAGAGCCTCTGTCGCCTTTCTCTCTTCTTCGGAAGCTTCGGCGTCCCAGGAGTGGCGGCGTTGAATCTTCGCGTTTCCGTCGAAGGGAACTATGTTGTGTTCCACGGAGTTGGCGCTTTCTTCGTGTATATAGAGCCACCTCTTGCGCCATCCTTGGACAGAGTCGGGAAATTTGACGTCGAAATAATCGACATCGGTTCGGACACCGATAACTACGCCACCTATGTTGTAGGTGGCGTTGTGAGCGCCATTGCGGCGAAGGCAGAAAATGCGCTTCCAAAGAGCCCAATTGGGAGCAACTCCAAGAAAGCATTCGCAAAGCGTGATAAAGATAGAAATGTGGAGGATGGAATTGGGGGTCAGCTGGTGCAATCTGAATCCCATAGACAAAGAGAAGACCGCGGAGGAAATCATGGATTGGGGTAGAGAGGCCGCGGATGAGATGATCAACGAAACTAACCCGATACTCCATTGGAGGCTTGGGGTAGCTTTCTTCGCTGGGAAAGCGGATGGCGTCTTCCTTCTTCATCAGGCCGAGCCTCTTCAGCATATTGACATCTTGGTTGGAGATTTTGGATCTCTCCCACTCAAGATCTTCAGCGGCCATCTTGGACTCCGGAGTGCTGTGGCGAGTCAAACGCGCACGCGGTGGCATCAACGGTAATGGGCAGAGCAATGTGTGCGAGTACGGGAAATCAGAGAGAGTTGAGCGCAGGGGAAGATTTGCGAAGAGGAACAGGTGAGCGGCGCAAGCGAGGGGATGAACGGAGGTGGAAGACAGGTTTATATAAGAATTGGGTGAAGCAGTGTGCCGTTGGATGAGGAAATCGTGTGGTGAGAATAGATCTTCTAGATACAAGGGCAAACAAGTATTTTTACAGAGACAGGCGTTACCGTACGTGCGCCAGAAAAAGCGGAGGACGTGTGTTCCCCACTTGCACGACGTGTCAACGTGGTGGAAACGATGGACCCACAAGGCAGAACAAACTCGACCATCAATAGAGTTGAAGAAAATTTGCCAAGGGAAAATACGTCGACAAGAAAAATAAAAGGAGAATGGCGACAGGATGAGTTATTTGCATACTTCGGGAGCCTTTGGTCAGAAACAAGTTTTTGCCCAAATGCTCGGGGGCTACTTAGAAAAAACTAAAGTTTCGACTATGGCACATATAGAAATTGTGGGAGCCTACAACCAGGCACAAGTTCTTGGCTGTAGCCTCGGGGGCTACTCCCATCGGGAGCGCTGTTCGCGCACCCGAGAATTATAAAAAAAAAAGAGAAAAAAGAAAGAGAAAAGGAGGAAAGAATATCAGGAGATAATGGCAATATAGCGACAAGGTGGACTAAAATGTTGAGCCTACAACCAAGCACAAGTTCTTGGCTGTAGCCTCGGGGGCTACTCCCATCGGGAACGCTGTTCGCGTGCCCGATGAAGTTAACAAAGGAAAAATAGAACAGCAAAAGAGTATATTTCGAGTTATAATTAACTCTACATATACTCCCATCGGGAGAGCAATATAAGTCATATTTGACTCGATATAATGTGCCATTCCAACAGCCGGAAAAGCACTCGACAATATATTCTCAGAACGCCAAAGTTGCGATCAATTTCTGAATGCCGCAAAATTGCGAAGGTAAGACCCCAGATCTATTCTGCTGGGCGTGGCATCGCCGAAGACTGCGCTCTGCTACTTTTATCCGTATCAACAGATACGAAGAAAAATCCTAACGGACGCGTTAGGTACCCGATAAATTTGGTCGGGACTCGACAGAATGGTAAGACCTTAAGCGGCACTCGTCGAAGTTTACACCAGTATCCCGAGATCATGTCCGGGGACGTGATTTTGAAGTAGGTTTTTGCGGATTGCCACTAGAGCAGTTAACTAGTACCTGATCCGTCAGATGAACTAGCCCCAACTACCAGTATCCCTGTACAATATAAAATTTTATGAGAAAAAGTATGGAAGTTAGAGCTTTCGAGTAAAAATAAACAGTAGAGATTTTCCCTGACTCTACGATTCAAGCAAAATCTCGGGGGCTACTGACATAGGCATCCCAAATGGGCCTGCCGAATATAGTACCCGGGGTTTATTGAAGGCCCACTACCCGAAGAATAAGAAGACTCGAGAGCCCAAGACGTATTTAAGGAAAAGATAGAGTTGTAATAGGAAGTGTTATTTGTAATCTGGCGGGATGAGTTAGAAACCGTCCCGGACTCTGTAATCCTTGTATAGCACGAATCCCTCGGCTCCACCTATATAAAGGGGAGTCGAGGGACGGGAAGATCATCGAATCATTGTCTGCAAACCCTAGTTTTCATATTCGTCGAGTACTTTTCGGCTGAAACCTTCGAGATCTACTTGCCCTCTACTTCTAACTAAACCCTAGCCTATAATCCATAGGCATTGACAAGTTAATCCCTTGTCACTTGGACTTTGAGCGACCTCTGTCGGTCTTGCTCTTATCTCTGTTGTAGATGTTGTTTCTGTTCTCAGTCCTGCCTCGGACCTGCAGTGCCTCTGCCTTAGATGACGAACCCTCTGCCTGTACCATAGATTTCATCTTTTCCCTCTCGTTGGAGGGCCTCATAAACTTCGGCAAGGGTTAGTTCATCACGATCTGTATAACAAGGTGTCTCGAAAATTCGCAAAAGAATTAGGCAACGAGACTAACGAGTATAAGAGCTAGATCCTCATCATCATATTTTACCTCCATGGATAGCAAATCAGAAACGATCTCTTTAAAGATCGATAGGTGATTCATCATTGACGCACCTTCTTGCAGCTTGTGCGAGAACAACTTCATCTTCACGTGCATCTTACTGGTTAGATCTTTGGACATGCAAGATCGATTCCAGTTTCAACCACGACGCCGCTGCGGATTTCTCAGCCAGCACTTCCTGCAAGATATTGTTGGATAGATGAAGCTGAATTAATGGAAAAGCCTTACGGTCTTTCCTCTTTTCATCGTCGGTCCAGGTCTTGGCATCTTTCTTGCCAAATCCATCAAAAGCTTCATCCAGATCAGAAGATTGGGTAAGTATCGCCCTCATCTTCACTTGCCACAGAGAAAATCTTGTGGTGTAATCCAGCTGCGGTAGATCGAACTTCAAGGAAGACATGTCGCAAAACCCTAGATTAAAACACGGGCTCTGATACCACTTGTTATAAAAGCGACAAGCAAATAACGAAGAACGAAACAAGAACACACGCAGGGGACACAAGATTTAACGTGGAAAACCCCTTCCAACAAAGAAGGGGAAAAACCACGGGCGCCAGCCAGCAAAACTTCACTATATCGGGAGGTGTTTACAAACGCCGTGGGTTATCTTATAATCTGATAAACCCTAGCCGGCGGCTTACAAGATGTATATATAGGCGGTGCCAACGATCCGTACCGTACCGCGGGGGGCCTCGCTCCGCTCGTCAGAAGTTAGCCTCCCTTTAGTATATGAATTTGGATCACAATACAAATCTTCAAGTTGTCTCCTAAGGATTTATAGCAGGATACTTGAGTGGCGACCCTGCTAACGGGCTTGACTCACAACAACATTCTACATAACGTCTCCAGTGTCCATCGCTGCCGATACCAAACTTAAGGCACTAGGTACGGCAGAATTCATCGTCGCAATCCGGAATCACATAGCACTTCACTGCAAAAGGTGTTTAGACGGTGTAAGTTTCAAGTACATAGATCAAGGGAACATTTTGTGCCTATACAAGCATTGTGAACTAAACAAAAATAAATATTATAACCTCCTGCCGACGCCAAGGGCAGCAAGGTTGGCGCCATGACCGCAAGCGCTGCCAAGCATACAATCAGCTCGTTCTGCTTGGTAAGTGCCATGGCTAGTTAGCAAGGTGTTTTCTTCCAAGCTAATGCCTCTCTTGTTACCCGCAAAAAAAATGCCTCTCTTGTTGTGCGTTTGATAGCTTAGTGGAGATATTCTCTTTGGTATTGTTTATATATGCCATTAATAGTAAATTAATAACTTCCATTTTTACAGAGAATTAATGCATATCATTTTTAGTTTTTTACCAAGAATTAACTGCTACTGGAAATAATAACTACTCCACGTAAGCTTTAGCGAAGATGAAGTTGAAGAAGTAGATAAACCACATATCATAGGCAACCTTCAATTAATGCTTGCATGTTTCAATACCGGCGGAAGGGCACCGACTCATCCTGAAATTTCCCTCCCACCAACCATTGTCCGGTTTACATGGCAGTGGCAGTTCTGCCTTCGAAGCAGTATATACAAGAGTCTCGGATGAAAACTGTCGGTGCCGTTAAAAATTTGAAGGGTCGAACGATTTTAAAGGATTAGTTTAGGTCTATTTTCTGACTAAAACGGTAAAATTCAGTTATTTAAAGGGTTTGACCACTTTTAAGGCTCTTAGCTTTGGCAAGAGGCGGATCCATCTTTGAGCCCAAATTGGCTAGGGTCTGAGTGCTCGATGATATCTTGCTCGTGGAACTTTTCTAAGTGCCAGAGGGTGTTTGACAAAGTCTTGGGTAGACGTTCTTGTTTTGATGGTTCAGTTGGTGATCTTGTGGTGGATAGTCTAGACAGTGCCTGGTGAAAACTATGCCCTTGCCTTTGGCCGCACAACTCTTGGGGTCATCGTTACCTCCTCAAAGCGTTGTTGCGGCATTGTGTCCTCTTGCACCTAAGTTGGGTGTTCCAGAGGAGACCTTACACCGAGTCTCACTGGACCGAGCGATCACGACATTGCCTCTCCTCGTCTTGGAGCGACTCCAACTAGATCAAGTGACTAGTGGCTTGGGGATTGTAGGACGACTGTTGTAGATCCGGTGGCGTTGCAATTTGTGTGGCAGTGATGATAGTGGTGAGCGGAGCCCCAGTCCTTCGTCACTGGCTATCCAGTGTGTTTTTGGGTTCACGTACTACTTATTGCCGTGCCACTGTGAAGTCGAAGTGGGTGTTGCGAGGCGGCATGTCAGCAACGATGCCTTGTGTGTGGATGCACCGGTGCGTCGATCTCCAACGTCGACACCTAGCTAGCAGTAGCGGTTGCAGTACCGCTGCTGGTCGCGTGCAGCTTTGGCGCCCCCAATGACAGCTCTCATGGAAGGCACTTGAAGCACCGACGGTACTTGATTGCAGCTCCGGCGCCCGCCCCTTGCAGCTCCAGCGGAAGGCATTTGCAGCACCGTCGATGGTAGATTGCAAGTCAGGTGGCGGGGCTTGCACCTCGGGTGGCGGGGCTTGTAGCTGGGGTGGCAAGCATTTGCAACACCGACAGTAGGGGTTGAAGCTCTCGCTCGTGCCCTTTGTAGCTTCGGCGAGCAGTGGGCATGAGGGGGGGGGGGGGTCTGACAGGGCCCACCATGAACGTGTGGCACATGAAAGCCGAACGATTTGCCCATATCCTACGATGTTCGATCCGGAGGCTGTGAGCGGCGCTGCCTCCGGACGAAATAGATCATTTTCCTATTTCAAACCAAGTAAAAGTTCACGGTGCTAATCTGAACCGGACAATGGGACAAATCCATGCTGTATATTGGACTTCTCTTTATTTAGGGTGTGTTCGAAATCGAAAATGCATTGATTCTTTTGTTTAAAAAATAAAATATGAGTCGACCATGTGGAAAAGGCTCTCGACCCGCTCCCGTCGCCAACCCTCCCCCCCGAGGCGGCCGGGGCGCCCCCAACCCTCCCCTCCAGCCATCCCCCTCCCCCCTTTCCCCCGCCGCCGCCGGCATGAGCTGCCGGGCAAAGCCCGCGCGGTGCCGGCGGCGGTGGAATCTCTCTTCCCGCGCGTGAGACGGTCCGACAGGGCAGAGCCCGATCTTGCGGTGGCGAAGTTCGGCAGGGTGGGCTTCGGCAACAGCTCATCCGACCGTGTAGGGTGGCTAGCCTCGGGCGCGCCTCTGGTCCCCTTTTCCCGCGCGTCGCGCGGGCCCGTCGGGGCTGGCCGTGACCGCACTGAGGCGTTGTGGTTCCTGGCCGGCGCGGAGCTTCTCCGTCTGGCCGCTGGTGGGGCGGCGACTGGCGCGGAGCTTCTCCGCCTCGGGGGGGCGATGGGAGCGGGTCGAGAGCCTTTTTCACACGTGTTTCCTGCGGATGAGTCGAGTTGGGGCTAGCTCATAGTGCGACTTAGGTTGGAGGCGCGGTAGTGATCTCCGCCTTGTTCGCTCTACCCGTCCTCGCGACGATGTCCGGATTTTCCATACAGGTTTGGACCTCGGTGAAAGTTGCGCATGGCTCTGGCCTGTGCCGGCGATGGCGTCACCTGCGGGTGTCGTTCCCTTGTTGAAGGCGTCCCGATGATGGCCCTCCTGTTTGAAATGATGGATTCCATCCCTCCGCCCCAATCTGCTCCGCTTGGAGGCCTCGCTTCGTGTAAGCTTCTCTGGTAGTGCCTTGTGGAACACCGTGTGATCTCTCGATGGTGTCGCAACCCTCTCACAACGTCGGCCTGGCTGCTTTTACACGGTTTGCTGCGGTAGCTGATTTCCTTCCTAGCGCCTTGGGGGGCTTTGCTAGGTCGGCGTCTGGTCGCAGCTCTTGCCGGTGTGCCTATCCCAACATCGGGGGATGATGTTGTGTTTTTGCTCTGGACCTAGCTTGAGCTCCATGGGTGGTGGTTCTCGGGTCTGGGTGAAAACTTTGCAGATCCTTATCTGCCGAGGACGATGACGCATTCTTGCGCCATTCACCTTCTTGGAGGCGTCGCCGCAAGACGCTCCCTCCTTTGGTTCCTCAAGCTCTGCCAGGTGGCTGGCCCATCGCTGAGTTCCCCCTTGAGTTGCTGTCTTGGTGCGGTGGAGGTTTGTTGGCGTGGATACGGCCGCGATCGCTAAGGTGCAACAGAAGACAAGGCTCCCTCTTCCTGGACATATGACGCTTCGGCTTGCTTTTATGTGTTGTCTTTTGTTGCGGTTTGGATTGTGCGCTTGACGCGTGTATGTTATAATCTTGTTGTAACTCCTATGATTGATGGCTTCGTTAATTCAAAGCCGGCTCACTTGGAGCCTTCCGTTTAAATGTGGAAAAGGCTCTCTCCTTGATTCTTCCCCGTCCCGATCTGGGCCGCGCCGATTTTCTTGGCACGCCAGCACGAATCTTGTAGCACTGAGCAGCCCCGTGTACCACCTCAACCTCAACCTTCTCAGGCCCACTCCGCCGCCGCCCGCCGCGTTCTGACCCCTGCACCTCTCCGGCTCCGGCTCACTCCGCCTGCTTCCCATCCGCATCCTTCCCCGCTCCGCCGTCGCGTCCTGCTCCGCCCCGCGGCCACGTCCCGTCCCTTGCCGCCTATTCCCCACTCCGCCGCCCCTCCTGCCGCACTGCCCAACCGCCTAGTCGCACAACCGCGTGGAACGCTGGTAGCTCCTCGCCTACACCACCTCCGACTCAGCGGTAACCACAGATTCCCCATGGCAGTTATTCTTCTTTCTTGTTGTCAAATAATAACTCGGCGTCCCTGATGCAGTGTTGTTCTGATCGGCCATGAAGAACAAGAACGGTCGCCGCAGACGCAGTGTAAGTATTTGCTTCTTTTGTTCTTGATCTTTGTCCTTCTCGTAAGAAAGTGGAGTGTGATTTATTTTTTGTTCCTGCTAATTGCCATGCAGAAACCAGCTAGCAACAAACCCGCCGCCGCTGCCACTCAGTGCAACGTAGACAGGCTCAGCAAGCTGCCCGATGACCTTCTGCTCAATATCCTGGAGAGGGTCGACACGCTCGATGCAGTAAGGACCTGCATCCTCTCCAAGCGGCTGCTGAAGCTCCCCACCATGCTCTCACACATGTTCATAAGCGTCAGTTCCATCTCTTGTCACCACAACCCAGCCCTCGAATTCGGCATCCGCGACGTGCTCCGGATCAGCCACGCCGTGGCTTGTGTAACGGATAACATCTTGAGCAGGAGGACCCCAGCAATCACCATCAGTAAACTCATAATCAGATTTGTCTTGACGGATCACGACTCTGTCTGCATTGCCAAGTCTGTTGCCCGTGCCATGGCAACCCAGAAAGTTGAAAAGGCTGAGTTTCAGATGGTAACCGAGAAGGCTTATGCCGATTGCCATCCTGACGATCTCCTCCACTTTGCGACTCAATTCAATGCTTTTCTTGGTGCTTGTCCGGACGCATTTGCTGGCCTCACCCGCCTTTGGCTGCGCAATCTGAGGTTTGGTGAACTGGACATCCCCAACATCCTCAGCACTTGCAAGCGCTTGGAGTCCTTGTGTTTAACAAACTGCGACTCAGGGATCGATTCAGTGGTGCAGATAGAACATGATCAGCTTGTTGAGCTCGTGGTTCACTCTGGGAAATTTGAGAGGATTGAGCTGACATGTGTACCAAAACTCCAGCGGGTCAGCTATTATAATTGGTTCTCTTGTGAGGATCCTCTGTCTTTTGGCTTTGTGCCGCGGCTTTCGAAGCTAATCCTCACGAAAGACGGGAC
>NC_061509.1:277401865-277467034 GCF_022539505.1 Lolium rigidum
TCGTTTGCGCAAGAAGACTCTCCAGCTAAGCCAGCTCCTTGCCAATGTTCCTTCTATTACTAGTCTGCATCTGGATTTCCAAAGTGAAAAGGTACTCACTGTAATCATCTGTCTTATTTCCACCCTATGATTGTTAGTTATAGAACTGTAGTAACTTAGGCAAGTCTTTTCTGCCACCCCAGCGTGTAATTTGTTTGCAGCCTGCAATCAACTTTTGGTTTGATGTAACAATAGTAACTCGTATTGGTCTTCTCTGCCAGTTGAGAATGTAATTTACTTGCAACTTGCACTCACTTTTTTATATCGTTTCTTGTATCGCAGATTTGGGTTCTACCAGAATGCCCGAAACTGCTCGTTCCTGTCCTCAGAAAACTACAGCAAGTGAATCTGGTAAATCTTCCTGAAGGCTGTGATTTTGCTTGGACAATGTTTATTCTTGAAGCTGCGCCTTCCTTAGAAGAGCTGTGCATCGCAGTATGGGATCATTCCTGCGACATGGTGACAGACAAACACTGCAGGAAAATGCAGAAGTGGAGTGGAAGCCCTATGCCCCTGATTTCAAGCACAAGAATCTAGCTAAGCTCGCGATCTATGGCTTCCAACCTGACAACAACTTCATGCGATACATCAGGCGTGTCAAGGAAGTCGCGGTTAACATGGTAGAGATATCTCTGCACGACGGGAAGGCGTGTGAGCTTTGTGGTGGCTTGGATCGCAAGATCAATGCTTGTCCTTCAAGGTACCCACAGACCGCTGAGGAGAGGAAGCAGATAACCGTGGAGCTGGGTTTGGCTTCGCCGTCTGTGGTGCACTTCCGGTTCTAGTTGAAGAAGAGAACATGTAGTCTGGAGAGCATGTGTCCTGTCATCTTTTTAGTTTCGAGGAGTTCATCAACTTCATAACTCAGTAAAGCATGTATGTCCTGTAATCTTTTTAGTTTCAAAGGGAGCTCAGAACTCCATAATAAGTCAGTAACTATTGTGTCTGTACTCTTGGTTTCCCTTTAGTTGAAACCTGTGCTATTGCCTACTAGGTAAAATAATTAGTAAATATTCTGATATTTGTGATATTTCCTATAGGACAATTATTTAGAGAAATTAGATGTCAAAACCAAATGCTTGATCAGTGGGAGTTGACATGTCAACTTCATATTTATTGCAGTGATTTGTGGCCTGAACTAAATCCCATGTTCTAGGAGAAAAAATGTGCATGATCAGGTATTTGTGTTTTTACATGTAACAGATTTTGTGGTACAGCGATTCCATTGCGCACCGTGGTAATATTTAGTATCTGCATGAACTTTCTGAAGGTGGTGTGGCTGAAACCTTTCAACGGGTATGCTGGTCCACACGAGCATCATATGCTGGATCTAATACTTGAATATTTTTGACAGAATGCTAATCATTTGTTCTTGCTCAAGCACTTTTTTTTTCTTTTCAAATGAACCATATTGATCGGCCCGGTTTGGTTCAGTTCCGAGTTCAGACCCTGTTAATCCTGGCCGTCCAGGTAGCATGGACCTCTGCAGTATAATAGTCTGAAAGAAGACGGTCGGTTGAGTTTAGTTGAGACACTGCCTGCTCCCAGTGCTCTCCGGATCTCGAGCTCGATTAGTCTGACCAAGCAAAATCTCCTGTTGTCCAGCTGCTCCTCAACCCACCCACCACACCTGGAGACCAGAGCTTTGACCACACGTATTTGCGCCGACAGCAGTCACCTAATCACCTGTCTCATCGCCGCGTCCTCCGTGAAACCACTGACCCAAGTACACATCCAGCTGAATTACAAAGAAAAAAACAAGTACAAGCCAGCTACACAACACTTTCTTTACTCTGTCCAACCACGATATCCAACGACAATATATTTGTTCCACTCCATCTCTGAAAGCATGGCCGCAAGATTGAGGAAAAAGAGAGGTGCATTAAGTAGCTGATTAACACCTGCTCATGTGATTAAAGAAGATTCATTCACAGGTTGCCTGATCGGCAGATGGGAGCCCTCCAACAAACACAAGATCTCACAGGCCAACCAACTAAAACCGACACACCTTAATTGAGTAGAAAATTAAGTAAAATGCAGTTCAGATCATATATTTCACCATTATACAAAGATATGTAGTGAATGCTTTTATAAAAAAAAGATTTGTAGCGAATGCTTAAGTTACAACTCCAGCTTTGCCACAACAACGACTGTCCATGCAAGAAAGCATTTCATAACCAGCTAAATTACCAAGAAAAGAAAAAAAAGACAAGACCAAAAGAGAGAGGTGCCTTGAGCAGTGATTAAGGAATACTATTCAACAACCACAAGATATGGCAGGACAACCTAAAACCGATACACCTTAAGCACTTCAGGGGGGAAGACAAATATAAACAAATAACATTTCGGCATTTTTAGAACCTATGTAAATATGATACAAAGATATGTAGTAAATGCTCAAGCTACAGTCACAGCTTTGCCAAATCAATCACTGCGTATACACAAGGGCTGGCTAGTTAATCATGCAGCGGAACATGCATCCCGCTGTATTCATAAACAACCATCATGGTCCGTCTATTACTATCATCTTTCTTTCTAGCTAAAAAGATCAGAGACAAAAAAGGTATACGAATATCTGATGACCTTGGTCAGCATCATGAACTTGACTGAAGAGATCGGTTGACTGACCGAACGCTGTCGACGATCATGAGCCTGCATCGATCGGTCCTCATCAGTTGTGCAGAGGGTTGGGCCCTTGAGGCACCACTCTTCTTGAAACAACATACTTCCCAGCATCGACCATGCCGGTGTCTTCATCGACGCCTACTTCTTGAGAGGGCAGAGGAGGAGATGCGGCTGGGGCAAGCCCACGACTTCTGAGCTCACCGCCTGCTTCTTCTTCCCTGAGCGTTCTCAAGCCATGGCTTGAGCTTGGCAAGTGTGACATGGCGAGGAGCAGGAGGAGTATGAAGGGCATCAAGTGCTGGGAGAGCCTGATCCTCATGGCATGAGAGAGAGAGAGAGAGAGAGAGAGAGAGATGGGAGGGCAAGGAGGGTGGAGGCTATTAATATGGATAGTTTAGCTGGGGTGAAGAGGAGACAGTAGTAACAAGAAATAGACTGCATGCATGATCCTCTATCCTGATGGTCCGGTTACTCTGACTACATGATAATGTGTTAGGTTCACTAAAAGTTTGGCATGTAGGCCCCGCTGATTTTCCTTAAGATAATCCTTGTTTCCTGAAGTTTCTGCATATGGAGACCAGAGCTGGACATAGGGCCTACCAAGCATGGCTAACACACAGTGCCATCCTATTGACCAGATATCTTAATTTTCCAAGTGTCCATTCTCAGGTCTGAACTATGGACTTGGTGATCTAAAAGGAGCAGCAGTTGACAGACTTTTGTCAAGAAACTAGTGTACTTTAGTCCCAAAGGCCTACAAATATATAGAAAGATTCATGAAACTTATGGCGCATAAAAAAGGCCTAGGCTGGGAAGAGGTTATTGACAACCTTGGTTGTTTGTGGCAAGAAGTCCTACATGCCATTATGTATGTTAGCCTGCTCAGGTAAGCAACCAATGGCCCCTTGAACAGGAACCCCATGCCTTTGGTTGTAGACACAAGTTATCTATCTATAGGGTGAAAGCAGGAGATGTCTCCTACTATTGGACTTTCAGAGCCCGGTAGGTAGCTCAAGCTTAATTAACAGTCCTCAGTAGATTCTCAGCAGCATAGACCCCACATCATGGTGGGAATCCAGACACAAACAGGTGCCCAGCCCAGTAATCTAAATAGAAGACTGGAAGGAAACAGAAATGTCAATGTAGTAAAGCACAGTCTTTCCTCGAATGAATAGATAAATAATGTAAAGCACAGTCTTCAAGTTAGGAAGAATCCAACAGCACTAAAATACTAGTAGTAATGAACAGGTTTAGGTGGCCAGTTTCCTTGCAAAAATACGCGTATTTCTTGCCAAGTTGGTGCCTTTGACAAATCTGTCAGATTCTAAGCTTGTGACAATCCCAAATTATCATTACCAGCAGGTTCAAAAAAAAGGGCGGCAGTGGACCAACTGCTTGGCTGCTTGCTACAGACTATCAGGGCAGACACTAGTTACAATCTCCAGCTTATTTTGTTGGGCAAACTAACTGTGGTACAGTAGATCTGGTAATAAGAAAAGGCACCTTGGCAGCAGTACTGAATACACTTTTCATTTGACATGATAAATTGTTTTTTTACAGTAGACATGTTAAATTGGTAAGTGATGTATGTTTGCACCAGTGAGTGTGACTGCCATGGTTCATTAACACTGCCCTCTCATCTCAAGCAGGTTTTAAAGCAATTTATATCGAGCAACCAGTTCACTGTTGAAGAGTAATTGCAAGTTTAGCTGGAGAAATGAATGGAATTGTACAAAACATGGACTGAATTAATGTGCATGATGCTTACCTACATCCAGTGATGCTTTTGGTGTGGCAAATAAATGCCCATGAGCTGCCTGATACAGATTGCTACAGGGACAGGGTGTGTGCAAGCACAGTTGTACTTGTACCAGGCTAATCTGTCCTCTGATATGAGGAAGCATAGTTGTAAAGCATAAGAATGTAGACCTTCCACTCGTATGAATGATAAACAACACTACTGCATGAGAGGGTTTAGAATTGTGAATGATAAACAGCATTACTGTATGAATGATAAACAGCATAAGCATTACTGTATAAATGATAAACAGCATTACTGCATGAGTAAGCATAATTGTAAAGCAAAAGAATGTAGACCTTCACTTGTATGATTGTTACCGTGGTGGTGGGATTCCTGCCGCTTGTTTTCATGCAGTGTGGTCAACAGCAACACATGCTAGTTATACCACTTTTACGCAAAAAAAAAACATGCTAGTTATACCACTGATGCTACAAAACTAACTACCAGGGCAAGCCTAAAGTTGTGATGCTCAATATCATGAGTATGACTTCCAAAGCTTTCATTAGCAGTTAGCACCAGACAAGTAGCAGTATTTAGCTTCGCCACTAGGGTACAAGACAAGGGTTTGAGTCAAATCATGTTGCTTTTGCCATAAGGGTATTGCTTCACGGTCTCCTCTCATGGGCGTGAATCGCAATCCAGTGTCTGCTTGGGCCCATGTATGTCATACAGGTAAGGTAAGTTAAGAGACTTGCACATCAAGGACCTGCACCTTCTGATGGATAGTATTATTTAGGTACTGATAGCTGCAAATATGATAACTCGGTGAGAGTCTGTAAAGAACTACTCAAAGAGAACATGCCAAGTTCCAGCGAGCATACATGAACAATAAGATATCTTGCTTAAATTTTCAGATATACTTTTACGAGTAAAAATTCTTCATAGTGATATATGGTCACAGTATAAGTGGTACATCAATAATTACAAACTTCTGAAAAACATACATGAATGCCATTTTATTCGGAATGGTACATATAGACGCTAAAACCAAATGATAACAAAGTTACAAGTTTCACAAAACTACAATTTCGGCAAAATAAGAGGGGCCCTTTGTCAGGTAAAAAAGCAGGTTGTTTGTGTCACACTTCAATATTTTGATTCAATTGATTCCTTAGTAACTTGAACAAACAATTTATGAATATCATGTACAGTACTATAATGTACTGGCTTCTGCATCAAGTGTAGCTCGGACTCCATCATGAAATGTAATTGGCTGGATACCAAGCATCTGAGTTAGCTTGGTGATATCCATAGATATGTCGGGTGGAGAAGCTACACCACGATTAACCTGGATAATAATAAATGAGTGGGGCCATCAGTCAATGGTTAAGGGCCATATCAATATAAATTTTTTGAAATGAACCCATCGCGTTATGAACTCTGAGAACAGTCCACATGAACAGTAGGAGAGAGGAAGGGCTCATACCGACGATGCAGGAACAGATTTGATTGTAGAGTGGCTATATCCACGAACATCAGCAACAGACTCAGCCATCTGCAGTCTTGAAACCCTATCTGGTCCACCAATATTCAGAAGGACCTGAATTTTTTTCCCATCTGCACAATGTGATTTAGTGTCAGTGCAACTGATAAATGAACAATAAGAGAGCTGATTAAGATGGAGAGAAAATATTAAAGTTATTAAACAAAAAGTGGAGTGTGTTTACAAAGAGCTGATTATAATTTGCATACCATTATACCATATATAAAAGGAGCACTTTCTAATGACTGAACTCCATAAATCACTTTGTATTCACCTTACCTGATAACCAACTTTTTGCTAATGACAAAATTACATCCACCATATCTTTTACATAAACTGGGCAGCGGTACTCATCATTAAAGAAATTAACTTCTTTGCCTTGTGAAAGGACATCATTCATCCACTGCATCCAAAGAGAGTGCACTTTGCAATTAGACACTACATTCTGCAACTGTTATGCAGTCAGACAATTTTATTTTATTCTAAACTTAGAAACAACGTTAAGAATCCGACCTGCTTTTGGCCAATTTGTTAATTACCTGAATAGGGAGAGACTTGTCCACAGGAGAGATTGTTTGTGGTCCATAAATAATGCTGCTTCTCAAGATCGCATAGTTTGAGCATTTCTCAGTAATGAATTTCTCTGCAGCAACTTTTGATTTTCCATACACGTTCACTGGCAGCGTTTCATCCTCCTCCTTGTAGAAGGATTTCACCCCCTCATAAACTGTAGCACAGGAGTTCTAGATTAGATTTGGAGTTGGCACAAAAGATGGCATCATAAAACAAAACAACATACATATATTCACTAGAAATCAGGAAGCCTGCAAGGTATAACCATTTAGTCTTGGCTTAAGCTCACTAAGACGATAAAGTAGAAGTTAAAGTTAGGTGAATATGTTCCCCTAATTGCGAACAAACGTGAATATAAGTGGATGCATGCTCACTTGTAAATCCAAGTAAAGGATGAACATTTTATATGATGGTATAAATTCATTACGACAATGACAACAGTGTTCTACCTTGATCTGTTGAGAGATGAATCAAAAGAGACTTGTCGTTGCCAAAGCTTAGTGACCAATTGACGAGTGAAGAAGGTACATTAGTAGCCATAGCAGCAGCTGGGTCTGTTTCGCATGCCCGAGGAACTGAGATCGCAGCACAGTTCACGATTACATGTGGCTGGACACGAGGAATGTCGACATTGTCAGTTACACAATAATGGAGTTGCGAACTCGTGTAAGATAGAGCAAGAGATAAACAATACACAATGTTTACTGAAACAATTAAGGCTTACGCCAGTCGTGAAAGTCCTAAATTGATGGAGCATTTTACAGTACCTCTATGCATTTAAGTATGAAACAAATTAAGAAAAATTATGCAAGCGCACACATAATCTTCAGATATTATGCCCTGATGGCACTGTTAGCTGGCATAGCAAGAAGCCACGTATTCGTGGCATTCTGAATGCACAGTTTACTCACCCAAAATTCAGGTGGAGCATTTTAGAATTATTCAGTGCAGTTAATCCTCTTCTTTCAGCTAAATAAAAGTCAACATTGCTACAAAGATATCCATTACCTAGTTGGCCTGCATGAGTGAACGGACAATCTTGTTTATATGATTTGCAACCCTGAACCAGAGGTACGAGATTCATATACCGCTAAAAGTGCTAGGCTGAATTTCAGTAGGCAAGCAAAGCACAGAACAAGAGAGGAGATCCACAGAGAACAGTAAATGCCAGTGCTGTCTCTAGCTACAAATTTGTAGAAACACCATATGGACCTGGACTACAGCGTTGCGTAGGTGTGCGGCGCACAGTCTGACACCACTATTTTAGCAACCAACTATCGCGCACTCGCAGTCGCTGGCTGCTCGAGCAAACACTCGCAGCTCCATTCGCAACTTGGCAAATGTGTTCGACGAAATGTCATACCCAACCAAGAAGAAATTATTCAAACACACAAATAATCTTCAGAGTTCAGAGACATTACGTTTCTACAGACATGTCCAACGCCTAGTTCACTAGTTGGTCTGCATCATGGCACAATGTAGCGTTACCTGGCCGAAGGAGGCGGAGACGGCGTCGAGCCCGTCGCCGGAGCGGAGGTCGGCGCGGAAGGCACGGACGCCCGGGAGCGCGTCGAGGAGCTGCGGCGGCGCGGCGTCGCGGTGGTGGGTGAAGGCGACGTCGACGTCGCCGGCGCCGGCAGAGGCGAGCTCGAGCGCGAGCGCGGCGAGGAGGTGCTGGCCGAGGTAGCCGCTTCCCCCCACCACCAGCACCCTCTTCCTCTCGCCCGCCATCGCTCCGATCTGCCAAGCTCAGTTGGAGAGCAGCAGTGTGGTGGGTCCCACCTGTCAGTACCAGTTGACTGACTCTAGCCCGCGCCTCGTGGTGGATTCCGCTATCTCAATGCGGAGGCGTAAATCACGGAGTAGCGACACCTTGGCTAGTCTACATCACTAAACCTTCCGCGAGCTGCGACCACCTAAACCCTCGCCGCCCGCCGCCCGCCGCCCGCCGCCGCTCGCCGTCGTCGGGTCCCTCGCGCCGCCGGAGCGATGGGGGGAGGGCCGCGGACGTTCCCTGGCGGGCTGTCCAAATGGCAGCACAAGCGGATGCACGAGAAGCTGGCGCGCCACAAGGAGCGGGGCCTGCTGCGCCACGAGAAGCAGCTCTACCTCGCCCGCCTCCGCTCCGAGATCCGCGCCTCCCACCTCCCCGCCGCCTCCCCCGCCACCTCCGCCACCGCCCCCACCTCCTCGCGCGCCCACATCCGGGCCCTCGCCGACCGATTCCTCCGGCCCGGCGCCGAGGACCTCTGGAACGACGACGACGGGCCGCTCCGTCGCGCCAGGCCTCCGCTCCCGCTCCCGCAGCAGCAGCCGACGCCGGCGAGGAGCCTGCCGTCCGGTGTCCGCTTGGTCGACTGGGACCAGGCGGGCTCCGGGGAGACCCCGCCTCGGAGAGGAGGAGGAGGAGGAGGGGATTGGAAGCACTGGGAGGAGCTGAATTCGGAGGAGCCAAGCGCTGGGAACGAGCCACATCTGCCCGCGGTCAATCCCAAGAGAGGCTTCGGCCAGAGGAGGGAGTACGGAACAGTGGCTCCCTGGTGGTGGCAGTGGGGTTCTCGCTCTGCCACAGGATCACAAAGAAACGACGCGTCTCTCAGCTTCTTCAGCCCAAAGCGATGCTACTCGGCGGCTCCTCCTCCTTGCCAGCCCCATCGACGATCAACCGGCGCGTTGATGCCACTGGGTGCGACACAGCTTGCTGAGGTTGCGAACGGAACAAATGGAACTCCCCTAGCGCTGTTCAATCAGGAGAGGATGTACGCGGCCGCTGCGCGGCGGTTTGGGCAGAGATGGGGCCGGGACTCGTCGGACGAGGATCAGGAGGGTGCCCCGGCCGCGAAGAGGGATCTGAGGCTGAGGAAGTTCGTTGCTTCGAGGGAGGAGGAGTCGGAAGACGATGAGCCAGAGGGGGAGGCGGGCGCCATCAGGAGGAAATGGAGCAGCGCCGCTCTGAGGAACTGCGATATGAAGAAGGAGAGGAGGGTGCAGCTCAAGACGTACGAGGAAGAGAGCAACGATATCGCCGGTAGGATCCAGGAGCTGCGGGAGGAGATCAGGAACAGGGAGGTGCTGGGCGCCGAGAGGAGGCGGTACGAGTCGAGGGGTGAATCTTTGTTTACCAATAAGAGGTTACGCTCTCACCCTTGTTTTGCTCTAATGTTTTTTATTTCCTCATTTGTTGTGTGTCCTACTAACTTTGTAAGGAATCGTGTCTGTATGGATGTTTAATAAATGTATAAGGCAAACTTAACTAGCAGGTCCTGAAATAGGTGGCTCTTGGTATATATATGATCGCCAAAGCTTGTCTAGCCGTTGTACAAAAAATGGACATACTAACTCAAGATTAACGAATGATCAGTGATTAACTTCTTCAAAGCACACTCTGTCCCATACTTAAAGAGAGACCATCATATCAGTAATTCATGTTGTTTCTTTTCCATGGATTTGATTAGTTGTGGTATCTCAACTGGTATTATTGCTTTATTTTCATTCTTTAGATTCGATGAGTTTGGCATCTCCCCACTTACTGTAAAAGCGCTCACTGATGCTGGATACGGACAGACAACTGTTGTGCAGGAAGCAGCTCTTCCAGTTTGTCTTGAAGGTAGTATATCTTATTTCACTTTCTTTAAAGACCAACTTCATGAAATAATCCTACCTTTTGGTGGTTAGTATAATGAAATGCTCTACTTGATTTCAGTACTTCATATTTAACATTTTACTCCAGTGGTATCATTTTAGCTGTGCATGAACTATCTGAACATATTATCATGAAACCATGTGACAATCAGGAGATTGGTCACTCATCACTGTATACACGCAGGTAAAGATGTTCTTGTCAAGGCCAAAACTGGAACCGGCAAAAGTGTAGCTTTTCTGGTAATGTTCATTTCCAACAAGTTACTCTGACATGTAGTTCCTTTCAGTTTCCTTGTCCTTCAAGCAATTTATTAAAGCAATGAGTTGATAAACAGCTTCCTGCAATTGAATCAGTCTTGAATGCTATGAAGAGCAACACAAAACACCGAGTGTCTCCAGTATACGCCCTTGTTCTTTGCCCTACAAGAGAGCTTGCCGTCCAGGTTACAGCTGAAGCAAATGTTTTGTTGAAGCACCATCATGGGGTGGGTGTTCAGTCTCTTATTGGCGGAACTAGATTCAAGCTCGATCAAAGGCGGTTAGAGTCTGATCCATGCCAGGTTTGTAGCATTTACTGACATACTAAAGGCCAGGGTGAAACGGCTAACTGTTGGGTTGACCTATATGTATTGTGGTGTTTTCTCTTTTTCAGATTTTAGTTGCAACACCTGGTAGGCTGCTGGATCACATTGAAAACAGATCTTCATTTTCTGTCCGCTTGATGGGATTGAAATTGCTTGTGTTGGATGAAGCTGATCACTTGCTAGATTTGGGTTTTCGCAAAGACATAGAGAAGATTGCTGATAGCTTGCCACGCCAAAGACAGACATTACTGTTTTCGGCTACTGTGCCAAAAGAGGTAATTTAATCAGCCTGAAGGTAGTGAGTGTATCATGATTTATTTACCCATTGCAATCAATATATAACCATATTTATGGATAGCCACAGGTCTGAAAATAGGAATAATGGTTTTCACTCTTGGATGGCAGGTTCGAAGGGTTTCACAGCTAGTTTTAAATAAGGACCATATCTTTGTTGACACAGTGGGCTTGGGAGCTGTTGAAACTCCTACTAAGGTTTCTATTTCTACTCCTATTCTCCTACTCAAGTAATATTTGGTGCCAATGACGAACGTAATAATCTTCCATAGTAGCTGCAAAGTACTCTTTTCGTTCTTACTTTGCATTTCCATGGCGTTATGTAGGCAGTTAATTCGCAAAAAAAAAGATGTGCTAATGCCATAATGTTCTATTGCATCGTTCTATTTAATAAAGGGACGTCATTCGGCCATTTGCAGTTCCATACATATTTCAATTTTCTATGGATGTTTGTCATCCAAACACAGTGCTCAGTGACTGTAAAACATTTGATCTGTAGTGTCGACATTCACATTAACCTTGTATATCATTTCTTTATGTCATGATTACTTCACTTTGTATGGTAAAACGAGCAGTACTTCTAAACGAATTTTGTCTTCCCTTCTATGATTGCCTTTTTTTCTTCTCTCCCCTGTTATGAATTTTCTCTCAAAGCTTACTGACCCTTTCGTATCTCCTGTTTTCGAGCTAAGGTGCAGCAGCAATACCTCGTAGTACCACATGAACTGCACTTTCATATGGTCCATCGCCTTCTTCGAGAGCATATTGATCAGGAAGTGAACTATAAGGTCCTTCCTCCTCCGCCCCTCTCTCTGAATCAAGCAGTATAATTGCTGTAAGTTTTGCAATGTGTTAAATTACCAAGGTCTTCCCGTTGCATGCAGGTGATTGTCTTCTGCACAACAGCCATGATGACTGAATTTATGTACATAATGCTTCGAGATTTGAAGCTGAATGTCAGAGAAATACATTCAAGGAAGCCTCAGCTTTACAGAACACGCATATCCGAAGAGTTCCGCGATTCCAATCGCCTGATTCTGGTAACATCAGACGTTTCAACACGTGGAGTGAACTATCCAGATGTGACCCTAGTGCTTCAGGTAGGATTTCTTTTCCTTTTCATCATGGAGAAAAGTTCCAAACAGAACCTTTTATCTGCCTAGGCTAGAGCAACACGGGGTTGCCAGCTATCTCTTGAATGTCATTACTTTGCATGGTTGTCTTTTTTTAACACGGTTGCTTCTCTAACTGCTGCACATCATGACTGGATTAGGTCGGTGTTCCTCCTGGCAGAGAGCACTATATTCACCGTCTTGGAAGGACCGGAAGGGAAGGTAAATCCGGGAAAGGAGTCCTGTTGATTGCACCATGGGAAGAGTATTTCTTGAAGGAGGTACACGATCTTCCAATAGAGAAGGGCCCCGTGCCACATATTGATCTGGAGATGAAAGAGAAGGTTTGTCTCGGCTTTACTAGTACACATTGTCTCTTTCGGCGTTATGCACATACATGCTCATCTGAATCGTCACCTGAACATACGTACATACACTTTCTTCGTGGGAATGTGATGCAGGTGGATGAGTCGATTAAGATTGTGGACATGAGCATCAAGGAAGCCGCCTATCACGCCTGGCTCGGGTACTATAATTCCATAGCTGATGTAGGAAGAGACAAAGCCATGCTCGCCGACCTGGCAAGTAGGTTCTGTGTCTCTATAGGCATGGAGAAGCCTCCGTCGCTGTATAGAAAAACCGCCATTAAGATGGGGCTGAAAGATGTGCCGGGGATCCGGATCAGGAAATAAAATAACGAAGCTAGTACTCCCTCCGATCCGGAAAAAAAGTCGGACAAGGAATTTTGCGAAATAAACCTTAAGCTTTTTTCTTCATGAGCCCACGCTCCTCCCCCTGCCAACGACCGAACCCGCACGAAACCGTCTGCCCCACACCCCAATCGCTCCCCTCCTTGCGACCTCGCCTCGCTACTGCCATCCTCTCGTCGCGCCATGCCGCCCCCGCGCCGCGCTCCTCCCGTCGCGCCGCGCCGCCGTCCTAACGCCTCGCCGAGATCCCCTCCACCTTCCATCGCATCGGCAGGAGCACTCCTCAATCAAAAAGAGCTTTTTGATCCAAGTCGGCGAGGAATCACTGGATCCGGTGTCCGTGAGGCTTGATCTTCTAGATGCGAGGCCGGACGAGCTGGATCCGGTCTTCGAGAGGCCAGAGGCGCCGGATCCTTCCCCCGCGATGACAGAGGCGGCGCTGGTCACCCGGTTCATCGTTGTGCTTGTGCTTGTTTTGATTAATTGAGAAGGGGGTTTTCGTAAAACGTGATTAGACTATGGCTTCCGACTCTTTTTTCGGATCGGAGGGAGTACATTTTTCCATCTCCCGCTTTTAGTAGGTTGGTGTTGTTGGTTTTCACTTGTACATCAAGGCTCTGCTTGGAAGCTCTGTCTAGGTTTGCCTGTAGATTTCTGCGGTTGTGTTGTACGGTCCTCCTCCTAATTCCCCATGATTCGTATGGTAGAGTTATGCTCCTGTGTATGTGAGGACCAAGATTCGGCTGCTGTACTGAGATGGATGCTTCAGACTGAGCAGAGCAGCCATTCAGTCAGGGTCTCAGGGAGGAGGTTTTCAGGGCACAGCTGCTCCATGTAAAAAAAGTCAGAAGTATGGTAAATTTTATCTCTCCAATAGAAGCTACAATTTTAGTTAGAAAAAAGAGAGAATGGATCCCACAAATATAATACTATGTATTTTTTTCTCTCTCCAAAAATCATGCTTTTAAGGTTTAAGTTCCCACTTCTTGAAAAGGAGGTTGCCTTTTCAACCTACTTTGGACTATCCGAACCTAGCTAAAAGTGTGAAGCAGTACCTCTAGGGTAGTGCATTGGGCATGCCCTCATGTCGAGTCCAGCCGGATGATATATAACATAACCATCCCGATAGCATGATGGCGATGAGCCAACATGAGTTGGAAGATGAGGTCCAAACTAGATGGTTTAATTAAAGGATGCAAACTGTTGATGATTCAAACATACCGAACCTCATACTTCAGCTGACAGGGTTCAGTGAGCTGTACTGTACTCCTGTGTATGCCGAAGCCTACGTTACTGCTAATCGTTTGTACCATGCTGCACTCGCTGTTAAGAGTCATTCATCGAACAAAAAGAAACGGCCTTTAAGAGCAAGAGATATTTTATTCTGGTGGAGAGATTGTTTGAAAACTCTTCCTGCATATAAGCAACGTGTTAATTGCAAGCAAATGAATGGGAAGTCAATTCTTCTTTGGAAGGATACTTGACTGATGGTCCTTTGCAACTTGCTTGGCCTCAACTCTTTTCCTTTGTGAAGAATGAGAACATCACAGTTCAGGTTGCTCTTATGACGACTGAGCTAGCAGATTTATTCCACTTGCCGATATTTACATGAATTTCATCAATTAGAAGTGTTGGTAGCTGACGTGCAGCTTTCGATGAACATGTTGTTTGGACAGTTTTCGAAAACACTGCAGTTTTCAAAGTCTCCTCTGCATATAAGCACTTATGGGTCATGGGCATATATGTGAGGCTCTTAAATGGATTTGGAAAGGTTGTTGTCACGATAACACATAAAGTTTTTCTTCTGGCTTCTCATCCATAACAGATTGAATACCAGAGCTATGTTGCAAAGAAAAAAATTCTTCATAGATGACTACACATGTACCATGTGTAATCAGGATATTCCGGAAACAATGAATCACTTTTTTTTTTCAGTGTCCTTTTGCTGTTCATTGCTGTCATACATCTGTCCCGATTGGGTTCCTTTGACTATCAATAGTTTTGATCTTCAACAAGTGCTTGCAGACCTAACAGCCAAGCTTGGCCTGCCTTTCTCAGTGGAGATGGCAATCTGGAGTACCAGGAATGGTTTTATTTTTAAAGGGAATGTTTCCAGTTTGTACAGATGCAGAAATAGATTCAAAGATGAGATGGCTCTTTTTGTTCATAAGGTTACCCACAAATCATACTCTGGAATTAGGACATGGGTCGATCACTTTGTATAGTTGCGCATAAGCTTCTAGCCTTTTTTGTTTTGTTTTTTTTCTAGTTGCTAACCTCTAGTACTTCGTCTGTAAATACAATTAATGTAAAATTTATAAAAAACACGGTGGGGAAACCCACTGTTTAGCTTAAAAAAACAAAAAGAAACGGCCCACAACTCTTGCTTCTGAGTTGGCGACCTCAAGCTTGTTGACCGCCTTCTCAATCTAACTTTGGATTCCCGATCACCCACAGCAGATTTGTTTTGCACTAAATTTCTGGCTTTCTTCAATGACGACTGACTGCGGTCATACATATTTGGTAACATAATTTATCAGGCTTCAAATGTGAAAGGAGCAATTGAGGTCCTGAAATATATACTATCATTTACATAATGGATTTCGTAAGTGCTAGTGCTCTTTGTGTTGTTCAGGTTGAGGGCATCTACATATATGAGAGGATGCTAGAGCATCAGGAGAAGGTGTTAGTGCAATGTTGGACAAGGTTCATTCAAGCACCATAGCATAATCTTCGGCACAACATTTGATCCCTGGTTTTTGGTGTTGTGATATGCGAGGCTCCAGTGTGTTGTCCTCATCCTATATTTTCCCTGTATATGCTGCGCGTTTTCCACGTCTTGGACGGGTGGCGGTTGAGCTAAATTACGATATATGATATTTCAGTTTGCAGTCATCAGTTAATCTAAACAATAAACAAATATTAAACATTATACTCTACATCTAAGTTGAACAAGTCACATAACAAAATCAGCCGAGTCCTTCGATAGATCCTACTTTTTGTGAAAACACTTATTTTGTGGGTCAATGACGGATGGGTTAAACTATTTTTTCTCACATATTTACACCAACCAGTTTTATTTACAGTAATCACAGCTATTCTTTTTTTTTTGCGAAATCACAACTAATCTTGACATTAAATGCATGTCATTTTAATTTATTTTATGTTATATGTCTTAATATCTTGGATAACATCAGGTACAATAAGTTAGATTATAAATATAATCATGGTCATTCATATTAAGTAAATACTTTAACATAATTTGTGGTTGGGAAATACTTTTGTATACACGCATGATTATGGATGTTTTTGTCAAATAAGTTTTAGATGCTAAACTAAAACTACTATTATATTTTGACAAGCTATTGCTAGTTTACTTTCATATGGTCAAGAAAATCATTTTATTCTATTGGATTTCACATATAAATCAATCAAACCAAAAGTATCACAATAATACACATATTAATTTTTTTCGAAATGGGGGTACTCGGCCTCTGCATCGGTCGATGCACACAGCCTCTACAATAATACACATATTAATATATGCATCTTAGTGTATGTACGTGTCTCTACATATATATCCATCTCCGTGATATCTTTAAATATTTAGGGACATATATAGTCGCAGCATTACAGAGATTGTATAAGTCTAACGTACAACTTCACAGAGGTCTCTGCGGTACAAGATTGTCGAGTACAAGGTTGTCGAGTTTAGGTGCAGAACACAAAATATAGTGTCTACAACAAGATTGTTTACAAAAACACATATAAAAAATAGTCTATATGAGGTGTGGAAAATAGTTTATCCTCCAGTCTCTCTCATACAAAGAAACACGCGCGCACATGAGGGGAGCCCGGCTACCTGCCAGGTGATCGACACCCATCTTGCGGTCATCGACATCCCCGGCTCGTCGGATTAGCTTTTAGCCGACCAGTTTATTGTCTCGTGAGCTAGTCTACAAGAAGTTGTAGCTGCGGTTCCTTTTTTTTTTTTAAACGGAGGCAAAAGCTTTGCCTCATCCATTAATTAAGAAGAGAGTGCTCAGTTTTTAGGAGAAAACCGAGCGAAAACCTACAACATGGCCAAATCCACGCAAACCGCGCCCACACTTACAACCAACCGTAACAACGACGCGAAACAACAGGGCGCACCCACACTAGCCAACACAAAGGACGGTAAGCCTACACGAACGAACTCCAACCACGACACTCCAACACCGCGCCGACAAAGACATGCCATGACATTGGGGGCACCCATCAGTCTACTGCGGGTCCAGGGTAGGTAGCAGCTAAGGTGGCGAGAAAATCGCAAACTTCTCTAGCAACAACACCTCCGGGCACCGTTGCCATCAAACTTGACTTAGCAAATCCAACACCAAAAGGAACCACATGCCTCACTTCATCGACGGAAGGAGGCATAGCCTTACCACCACCCAACTTCAAGAGCTCGGGCACCACAGATGAGTCCCCACACAACTCATGTAGCTCTGGTGTGATCTCAACCACCGATGACTTCTGCTCCGCTGAGCTAAGCGGAAACGGAGCCTCTACGGTGGCGAGCTCCTGCCCCCCGGAGGAGCACGCCTCCATCGGCTCCAAAGAAACACCAACCTGTGCCAACAACAGCTTGAGACTTGCCACCTCTTCACGAAGGGGGCGAGACGCCTCCTCGATGCGGTTAGCAACCAACTGAGCGAGCTCCAACCGCATCAAGGCAAACTGACACTGAAGGTGAGAGTCGAAACAGGAGTTGCCGTTGAACTTCTCGCAACACCTTGTAGAGGGCTTTGGCGGCGTTGTTGCAGGCGACGACGAGTGGCACACGACCTCAGCCCAACTCCGGGACGCCGAAGAACGACGTGGTTGCGCTTGGGGAGAGCTGCCGGACTGACAAGGAGCATGTGCATCCGGAGAACGTGAACGAGCATCAGGAGAGCGAGAACGAGCGGCGGGAAAGCGCGCACGGCAGAAACGCTCCCGGTGACCAGGACGACGACATCGAATGCATTTGAAGGGCGCACGGCAAGAGCTGACCTGGTGGTCACGCTCGAGGCACCGAAAGCATCTCCCCCAAGCCCAACGGCGAGAGCTGACCTGGTAGCTGCGGTTCCTGGCAATGTATCAGAGCGGATATTTGACCGCGGCGAGGTGTTCTATGGTCGGGGATTCTATCTACCTTACGTAGCCAGCGGCGAATGCGATGTCCGGCTTGGTGTGAACAATGTAGCTCATGCTTCCAATGAGACTACGGTTGAACGTGGTATATATCCATCGGTGGATTGGTGCACACCTTGCTCAACTTCAAGCATGCCTCCATCAATAACACCGTTGGGTTGCACTCTAGCATGCCCGCCATGGCCAGCAGCTTGTCAGCATAGGCAGCCCCGTGACATTTAGATGTCGAAGTCGGTCTGCTTCAGCTCTATGGCTCTATGGCAAGATAATAGCAGGGGACGCTTGTCACTGGTTCCACGCGTGTACACGGAGCGCTTCATGGCAGTTCTGGTGAAGCGGAGAGACTTGAGCATGGGGTTGAGCACAAGGAGCTTGACGAAGCCCAGAAATCGCTTTGTGCCGACGCCAAACCAGGAGGCTGGCCCACACACAATTTTAAACATAAGACCCTTGACCTAGCTTTATAAATAAAGCGACGAAACCGCGATCATGATCCGATACAACTCATACACCCCACATAGTCATGAAGACAATAAAAACACACGCAATGATTGATCTCCCATGGATCCTAGACGACTAGCACGGTAGCAGTAGCAACACGGTCATAGTACGAGAGTACAAACCCTGAAGCGAGGCGAATATATATATATAGATAGATAGATAGATAGATAGATAGATAGATAGATAGATAGATAGATAGATAGATAGATAGATAGATAGATAGATAGATAGATAGATAGATAGATAGGAAGAAGAAGCTCATGCTCTAGCTCTCGCATGCAGCCTCCTGACCTCGCGAAGCACCTCGTCCAGAAGCGTCCGGTTCCTCGGTCTGATCAACACCCTCCAGCACTGCATGGGTAATGACATTTGAAAAATTGCATCAACTGGGTGCCCAATCATTTTCTATTCAATAGTAAGCTTGTTACGTATATTCCATAACACTATAGCTCTATTTTATTTGTTACATATATGTGTATATGTATGCATAGATGCAAGTGAAATCTTAAATTTGGCCTATTTCCATCATTGAACACAACCCCCTTAAAAATAAACTAGATAGATTCAATAAACTGAAGATAAAATATATTAGCAAGTCTTGTGGATGTTTCCTTTATACCATTTTAGCGGTGCTTTCCAAGGTTCGATTAAACCTAGGTTTCTAGGAAAAAAGCTTATCATACGGCAATCCGTAATCCGGATCGAAGGTATCATGGAACCAACTGGAAGTAAATGTCCCATTTTAGGGTTTTCAATTTTCCAATATTTTAGATATTTTGGTGCAAATAAAAGGTCTTTTTAGTCTCGGTTGGTGTCCCCAACCGAGACTAAAGGTGCTCGCGGCCTAACGCACCCATCGCATCTCCATTAGTCCCGGTTGGTAACCGGGACAAAAGATCCCGATCAAACCGGGACTAAAGGTGGCCGCGCGTTCTAGCCATTGGAATCGGAACTATTGCTAGCAATAGTCCCGAATCAAATCACGGCTAGAACTAATGCTCCTTGCAGCTCCGAAAAAATGCCCATTTTTTACTAGTGAGTATATTTTTGTACTATATTCATTTGATATTATGTATGTTGATATTATTAATCAAACTTGGTAAAATTTAACTTTGTCTAAATTCAAATCCGAAGGTAAATAAGAACGGAGGTAGTATGCATGTGTGAAACCTTTTATCGGTTAATTATTTCCCATGCATGTTGATCTCTAGACTAGACTATCTTACTTGTGACGCTGGAATTTTGGGCTTTTAATTACACTATGTGCATCAGATGACACGGCCGGGTACACCATCACGAAACAGATAAAATCTCTCTGTTCCCTAGCTAATTTGTTGAGAAAAACGTGGTACAGTACAACTCTTTTTTTTAAAAAAAAAGATACAGTACAACTCGATCAGAGGATCTGTTAATTGGTTGCTCAGAAGTTAAGGTCGATGTAAATCTGACCCTTAAACCTCATTGGATCAGTCCGAAGTCGCACGAGCGCGTAAGACCGTGCCGTCCGCTCCAAGCAATATCGATCTAGCTAGCGCGGCGTGCAGGCTACCGGCCGGCTGGAGACGACGACGACGACAATGGGCATCACACGGGTTCACTGTTCGTCCGTCCAGCTTCAGCCGGTGGAGGCGCGGAAGCGCTGGTGCTCGTGCTGCTGCTGGACGTGGTGCGGGGCGGCGGCGGTCGTCGTCTTGATAGTCGTCTACGGCTTCTACATGTACGTCAAGGTCCACAAGGATACGTCGTGCGGGCCTGTACAGGTCGGCGATGCCGGATCCTTGCGAAGGGTGTGCTAGCTAGTACTTTGATCGGGCTATATATGCATAGGTTAGAAAGTGAAGCTTCTCTTAATTACCTCTCCACATTATTTGGAGATGATAATGAGAAGTACTACATCCGTTCCTTTCATAGGGCTTATACGTACAGTTAGTTATTTCTCGATTTTAGTGTTATCATTAAATTTTTCGATTTACGTGACTCCGAATGTATAAGAGCAAGTTTAATACTGGTAAAGTCGAGGGTTGGATATAAGCCATTGCCCACTTATTTATAACTAGCTTATAGCCAATGTGTATAGTACTAGACAAATTTAGTTATAAAATTTAGCACTTTATTCATACATGGCCCAACTCTTATCATTACAATTTAGCTAAAAGTACGTGCTAGAATTATCTCTTGCAGAACCTACTCTTCTCACTTTGTCATGTCTTCCTCCTTCACATAAGCAAAAAATGATACGTAGGCAGGCTATAGCTCCCATGTAAATTCTTTATCAGTTGCAGCAGAAACTTGACACTATATGGTACTTTACAAGTGGAATGAAACAAGCGATGTGGATTGGTTTCCCCCTCAATCTCCAAAAAATGAAAAAAAAAAGCAATTGGCGCTGGTCCTGAAACATATACTATCATTGACCTGATGAATTTTAATTGTCTCACCTACCATATTACATTCATTGTTGTTAGTTTCATCGGGTGAAGATGGTTGAAGTGCTTTAGGATGACAATGTATTCTTAAATCATATAATCAAGTCAACAAATATCAAGTGTGTAACACGAACAATAAGTACAATTTAATCTTTGTGTTTCTCAGGTTGAAGGCATCTATAATGGGTAGAGCATCAGGTGTTCGTTCAAACACTATAGCATAATCTTTGAAGTCATAGGGCATTACTTTTTCTTCTAGATATTTATTTTGACAACTACAACAGAGATAATGTTTTTTACTTTTTTCAGTAGAAAGTGAGACTAGGGTCTTGCACCATGATTTATTTACTTGGTCATGATGGGTATACTTACTGCAGAAAATCATACAGTGATGTTAAACTATTTTTTCTCACATTTTTACACCAAACTGTTTTATTTAATCACAACTAATTTAACATTAAATGCATTTCATCTTTTTATTATACATCATACGTGATATCTTAGATAATACTAGGTACAATAAGTTATATTATGAATATAATCATGGTCTCATTCATATGAAAGTAACTGCTTTAATATTTTATATATTTTTACATAAGTTTTCAGATGCTAAACTATGATTGTATTTTGTCAAGCTTTTGCCAGTTTACTTTTATATGCCTAAAAAACACTTTATTCCATTGGATTCTGTATATAAATCAATCCAACCAACAATATCATAATACTCCACATATTAATGTATGAATCTTAATGTATTATAGTGTCTCTACGCGAGTCCTCAAATATTTAGAGATGCATAGTGGCATTATTATACAGTGTATAAGTCTAGGGTAGAACTTTACGGAGGTCTCTAGAGAACAATATTGTCGAGTTTAGATGCAGAACAGAAAAACATAGTGTCTATAACACGGACATGGTGTTTTGGTTCATAGAACCAAATGCACCTATTATGAAAAGTGCATTCTAAATGTATTTTAAAATATTCAAAAATTAAGATTTTTTTCCTAGATGTACATCCGGACATGCTATGTTCACACACAAAATCTTGTGAGAAAATACATTTTTTGTCGGTTGTGTAAAAAGGCAAAAAAAAGTCTGGCACGAAGCTATTTTGAAGCATCAAATATTGCCTTTTCCCGCAAGTCACAGAAATGTCATTCTGCTGCGAGACTTTGTGTAGACATAGAATCTCCTGATGTATACCTATTTTTTTTATTCATATTTAATTAACATTTTGAAGATATAGAGCTGTGAAGTAGGCTTTTTTGTTCTTCTGGAATGGATGGAGAATGATAAAAATGCACTACATGTGTTCTTTCCCTATAAATCTAACTATTAAACGCAAGAGCCTGAAGTTAATTAAAGATGACACGCTGGTAACATGATATTTGTGGGTAAGGACTGATGAGTCAGAAGTAGTGAGACACTCCAACTCGCAACTGCTTGCTCTGCTCTGAAAAATCGGTTCTTTTCTGCTTCTGCTCTGCCCCGCCCAGCTCCCCTCCCCCTCATCGCCGCGACGGACCACAGCGAGGCACCGAGCGAACGAATCCGCCGTCCCATTGCGGCCACCGCGATGAAGATCCTGGTGGCGGTGAAGCGGGTGGTGGACTACGCAGTCAAGGTGCGCGTGAGGCCGGACCGGACGGCCGTCGACACGGCGAGCGTCAAGATGTCCATGAACCCCTTCTGCGAGATCGCCGTCGAGGAGGCGCTCCGGTTCCGCGAGGCCGGCGCCGCCTCCGAGGTCGTCGCCGCCACCGTCGGCCCGGCCCAGGCCGCCGACACGCTCCGCACCGCGCTCGCCATGGGCGCCGACCGCGCCGTCCACGTCCTCCACGACCCTGACCCGGCACGCCCGCTCCTCCCCCTCGCCGTCGCCAAGGTCCTCCGCGCCCTCGCGCTTCAGGAGAACCCCGGCCTCGTCATCCTCGGCAAGCAGGTTCTGCCCCGTCTCAGATTGCCTTGGATGTTCTCGATTCAGTGCGTGGTACCTAAGCTTGTTGGATATGGTGATTGCCTGTCGATTTGGTTGCATTTGATTCGCTGAACTGTACTACTGCTTAGTTGAATGATTTTCACTGAAAGGGAGAGAGATATTGGCACCTGAATTCAAAGCTAATACGGATGAGAAATATTTGCCAACCTAACTGTAATTGTTGCTTCAGGTGTACTCGCTATATGGAACCATGTACCGTAGGATTTTGATATGCTAGGTGCAGACGTTTACTCCTGTATTTCTTTCTTCATAGTGTTATGTTTAATGCTGAACACTAACTACCAAAGTTCATAACTGAGACAACTCCCATGATCACTGGTCTTTTAGGCATGCTTAACATCACGGACCTTACACTTGAATCCTTAGTTTCACAGTTAATAGTAGTAGAAACCTAGAAAGATATGTCATTGAACTTAATTATGTCGACAATTTCTTGAGAAGAAAATGTTGAGAACAAAGTTGATTGAATAATCTTACAAAAACCAGCTTAAGTTGTTGTTATTCTATTCTGCTAAATCAAGGATCTCCACATCTCCACATTACAGTACCACACAATCCATACTATGTTGGACAGGAAGCTACTTATGGATGACATTTTTAAACCCAGACGTCGAGAACAGAACAATTATATGATCTTTCCGTTAGTATTACTAGAACTCCACATGTACATGTGTTCACTCAGGATAACAGAGGTCTAAGCCACGTTACAATCATGTGGTTGAAGGTCATGTGTAAACCAACTCTAGTGCTCATATTAGAATGTATCATTTCGTTTGAGGTATAATAGGATGATAGAAATTATAGGTCGAAATGCTTTCGTGGTAACCTGAAGGGCATCAGAGACCACAGTTTTTTCCTTCCTATGAACGTAGCTGCTCACACTGTTTGACCTGCTGGAAACATCAGTTTTTTGCTTTGACACGTCTGCAACTTCTGTAATTCTTGAAGTTACTTTACGAGATACTTTCAGAATATTTACTGCTATGTTTTCTCACAAAAAGTGAGAATAAATGTTAAACAAGAAATAATGTTGGTTTAGCTTGGGAGTATATATTTTTATAAGCTTAGACTATTCGTCTTTCTGTAATTACAGGCCATTGATGATGACTGCAACCAAACAGGGCAAATGCTAGCTGCACTGCTTAACTGGCCGCAGGGAACCTTTGCCTCAAAGGTTTGTTATTTCTAATTTTCAATAGAACTTTTTCACCTGATATGATAAGTAACAGATTTTTTGTCATTACACATGGTCCTTTCAGTTTCACTATTATATGGTTAACGCCAAATCTTGTTATACTTCGAAATAAGAAAAACAACTGTGGGCAGCTTCTATTCCAATTTTAATAACTAGTTGGCATTTGTTAATAACTAATTTGCATTAGATTCTAGAAATGAGATACTTGTAAGGAGTAATGAGAACTTATAGTTGGCACAGTCAAGTTCTTATTTGACCACAGTTTCCTAGAAGCATTTATTTTCATTTCTCGGCCAACATCTGGTTTCCTGTTTCTTGATCAAACAAAGGTGAAGCCACAGTGGATGCAAAAACTGAGGATATTGTTCTCTTAAAATAGCAAAAGAAAAATCATTTAATGATCTATTTTAATGTGTAGACTTGCTGTTCTGAAATGTTCAATGTTAGATTTTTAGAACAGTTGTTCTCATGATTTTGTTCACCGCAAAATTGTAGTTGAAGATGGTGTTTAACTTTGCCAGGTGATAATTGACAAGGATAAACAAAAGGCGACTGTTGAGAGAGAGGTCGATGGTGGAACTGAAACCATCTGCTTGGATTTACCAGCAGTGATCACGTATGTTCAGTAACACGTCTCTGTTTCTTATTTCCAATAGATTGCTCATAGGCCATAGAAGCAGAGTAGTCCTCAAGGTTCTTTCTATGAACAAAATGTTCAGTTCTTATGCTCATGGCTAGCGCTCACAAGCTATGGTTTGACACCCATTTCCTTGACTCCGTATGAAGTATACCTTCCATGGTTTATGTTTTGCAGTACTGACCTGAGACTGAACCAGCCCCGGTATGCGACGCTGCCAAACATAATGAAGGCCAAGTCGAAGGTGATTAAGAAGGTCACCCCCGCTGAGCTGAAAGTAGATATTAGATCGGACATGGAGGTGGTCCAGGTAGATGAACCACCGAAGAGGAAAGCCGGAGTGATCCTCTCATCAGTCGATGAGCTCCTCGACAAACTGAAAAATGAAGCCCGTGTCTTGTAAACTGGTTCACACATATACATTTAAATAAAGTGTAATTCCAAATCATTGTATCCCATTTGCAAATGAAATAAGGGTGATTTCCCAGATCAATGGAGATGCTAATTCATGTGTCCAGCCGCTGCTTCTAAATGTTTACCTGTTGCTGAATTTGTTCGTACGAAACTGCTCCGTCTATTTTTTTCTGGTGGAACCTGATCTGGAAATGTGTTCTGGAAAAATAGAAAATAAAAAGAAAAAAGAAATAGGGTCGAAAAAACCTCCACATAGGCTAACTAGCCCGGCGGGCAGAACGCGCCGACCTAGTCAGCATATAGAATCCGCGTGGACTTACAACCAAGCAAATTTATGGATTAAAATTATGTTCAACGAGATTCTCCTATGAACACCTATATTTGCAGCCAACCAAAATATGGATAAACATTATATCCATTAAAGCAAAAGAACTGAATTAGAAAAACCATCTATGTCTTATGCCTCGTATCTTGTTTGAGACAAGCCATGTTACACATACCACATGTGTGAACATCAAAAATAAAAATATTCGTGGACGTTTTAAGTCTCCAGAATTATGATTGCAAGCTTTAGGTTTAGAGAAAAGCTTCATCTCCAGCTATGGTTAGTGGTTGGGTAAGTTGGAGGAGGAAAAAGGAAGAGGATAGTGAACATGAAGGCGGGGCAAATGGCGTGCTCTACTTGTCGCACACCACAAACCACACACACTCACGATAAAACGGAAATCTATAGATGTCTTTGCATATTTCATCATTAATTATAGTTTATACCAAGTATTAACGTAAACTCCTAGTTTCTTTTGTTGTAAATACATGTATCTAGACGCGTTTTAGTGTGTAGCTTCATTCGTTTTGATGTGTACTAATTTAGTTTAAAATATCTAAAATATCTTCCATTAATGATATTGTATGTTTTCTAGAGTATGCGTACCAATTGTATTCAACTTGACTTAGTCAAAAGGAACTGTATTTGACTTGCGAAAATACTAGAAGCACACAACGGCCTCCCCCGGATCTCGCTACCCATTCTCTGCGTCGAGTCCTCTCCTAGTCGCCTCCCCGTCTGCCGGCGACCAAACCCTACCAGATCGCCGCGCACCTCCGCCGGCCATGGAGAGCTGGGCGAGCTGGTTCGGATCCGGCGTCACCTCCGCCTTCTTCGCCTCCCTCGAGCGCTGCTCCTGCATCAACCTCTCCACCGACGACGACGACGACGACCTCGACGGCGAGGCCCACGACCGCGCCCTCATCCTCGCCGCCGACTCCGCGCCCTCCGACGCCGCCGCCCACAAGGACGACAAGGACGGCGACAAGGAGCCGCCCCTCCCGCCCGTATGACCGCCTCGCTCGCTTGCGTACGACTTACTCCTCCTCTCTCAGGCCCTCCTCTGCTGCTGTTGGTCTGATGAACTGCTGGTGCTCTATGCGTGTATGTTGTTTTGGTGAATATTATGCTACCGTGTACTAGTAATCTCTCTTAGTGAATTTAATTCCTGTTCAATGGACGAATTCGGGTGCACATAGGTTTTGTCTGTCTTCTACTTGTTCATGTCATTGAATCATCATCTGCTACGTGCGTGTTCACTAATGAAAATGGCCATGTCTGTACTTCTTCCCAATGCTTTCTTCTATCTAACGACATGCTTAATCGGTGGAATTGCGCAATGCCTTGTGGACAGTTAGCACTACTTATGCACACGGTTTCGGATTACATGGGGGATGCCCTGAACCGATGAATCTGTATTACGTTTCTTGGATGAATTACATGGTGGATATGCCGCCGTTCTGTTCTGAGACGACAAATCCACCTGGTATTTTCCGACTATTCCCTGCATATGGTCAGATGATTTTAGGTGATACCAGGTATTCAGGTGGAACTACACTAGTATTGTGTGGATATATAGCGACCAGATTTTTTTAAATCTTGTCTGTTTAATTGATTTTCCATTTCCATACCTCTCTCTCTATGTGTTTACCTGCGCCTCTTGTGTTCATGTGAATAGTATGCCATGGTGTACTAGTAATTTTTCTAGTGGAAACTGCTAGTATCAGTTAGTCTCGGCCCTGCGATTCTACCCCATGCAATGAACACATCCATGTGCGATCATATGGTGGGTGAATCACGGTTTTCTTGTAGCCTGTTTGTGCAATATGACTTGCCTGCTTGTTCATGCATGCCACAAATCAGCATGATTTGTTATAGGTCGCCAATGAAAATGGGCAAAGATTATGTGCAATGCTTGCAAATGGTTTCTTTGGTTCTGTCAAGTCTTAACGCCAACGTTTGCTAAAAAATGGCCCACCTAAAGCAATCACATCCAATGTGCGTGGACGCCATTTTTTTTATCCGTGGGTGACCTGTGTGAAATACTCTACTTAGTACTTTTTGTTTGACAACAGGTAGGCAATATCAAGTTGACACAGGTACTTGGTAAAATATTAGTGCTCCTTTGATTCATAGATAGTAAAAGCATACAAATACGAAAAGTATAGGACTGGGATGCCATTCTTGAATCATATGAGAAGATGAAGTGTGTTTGATTGTAGCAAATCAATTATTTATGAGGTATGACCAAATGTTTTTACTCTATAGGATATATACACTACAAGATTTCTATAAGATTATTTTATATAGGATGTGTTCCTATAAATCAAAAAACTTATGTAGGAAAATTATCCATAGGATGAAAGTCCTAGAATTTTTTTATACAAATCATATGATTCAAAGCATTGTGAGAATCCTAACTGCTTACAGAATAACTTTCTGAAATAAATGCAATTAAACATCTTCGTGTCTGCACCGAATCCTCTTTCATAATAGTTGTTCACCTTCTTTGCAAACTTTGCATCCCTCTCGCTATTAAAATAGACAAAATATGCGTCCTGTCATGCCATCCATGTTACCGATTCCATATGCACAAACATCGCATGAATACTCTGCAGTATCTGGATACACAATTTTCCTTGCAGAAATCTTTTCATAGAAGCAAAGGCCTGTTGGCAAAACAATGAATCATTATGAATCAAAACAAAAATTATCGTTGGGTAGAAATAATTGAAATGATTTGATCGGTCAGACGCGAACAGTTCTAAACAACATTCAATCTCTACAATAATTTAAAACAGAGCAGAATCATGGGACAGAGACAGAACTGGTGTGCCACATTGAAGTTATACTTATGTAACATGTCTTATGCACACGTTTCGTTTTTATACAAGTGTAATACTATGACTGAAGGGACCAAAGAGAGTTGAGTGGAGGACATATGGGGATCAGTCAGATGAGAATTACGCAGCAGTACAACACTACTAGTAATAAAGACATTGAACAGACATAATAATGGACAGTGAATCGAAGAGCTACTAAAAAAATTGGAAGGCATGTTTGATGCAACTCCGACACGTTCCAAAAATTTAGGCAACATGCATGATTTTCCTGATATTTTCTTACCAATTAAGAGTGCGACCGATCTATATGGTCGTCGTTTCACAAAAAACATACCATAATAACATGCCAATCTGTCTATCTATCTATATAAGCACGCACGGCCAGACGATCCCAAGCAACAAATTAAGGCCGGAGGACACAAATCTGGGCGGCGGACGGACGATGATGGACGACGCAGCTCACGACCAGTTCCGCCCACAGCGGGCAGGAGGAGCCCCGCTGAGATCACCGCTTGCGATCTGCGGCATGCTATGGGTCTTCTTCTGGTGCATGGTGGTGCCTCTCATGCTGCTCGTAGCCGGCCTGTTCTTCGTCGCCTACCAAACCTTCCTCCAAGAGCCCTACTACTCCGTGGCGGTCGACTCCGTCTCCGGCCTCGCCCCGGTGTTCGGCGGCGGCCGGCCGATGCTGCTGGACCCAGAGTTCAACCTCACCTTCCGTGTCGCCTCGCACGGGTTCTGGGTCCGCGAGTGCGCCGAGCCCGGCATTCACGTGGACGTCTCCTACCGTGGCGTCCTGCTCATAGTAGCCATGTTCCCGGTACGGTGGGAACGAGGGACGGGAACGGGGGACGGGATTCGGAGGCTGGCAAAACAAGGGTACAGTGGGGGTATACATCTCTCGATCGATTTTTCGATGGAGGGGACGTGAATCAATCAATTTCGGGACGATGAACCCGGTACGGGAGGGTGAATCGGGAACGCGAACCTTGCCTCCCTCAGCCTCATGCGGGAAGAAAGAAGAAGAGAATGGAAGTGCAGGAGGCAGAAGGAGTCCTTCTGAAGGACACTTGCTATTGCTATCACCGTATAAAACAGGATCCAATTGATTGATGGGATGATTGATTGTTCCTTTGATCGAGGTACATAACTGCATATACCTGTGAACAAGGAAGTGAATCGGCAGTTGCCTAATTGATTCATTCCATTCATTAGCCTTCCCTTTTCAATACGGATGCAGCATCGATTAATCTTCCATTTCCGTACCCATCGACTCAATCTGAAACGCAAATCTAGCAACTGGGATCGCTGAATCGGGAAGAACTACCGATCATCCGGGAACGCGTACCGGCCACCGAATCGTACTGAATCGTACTTCGTCCCCGAACCCCGATTCGGTACGGTGATTCCGATTCATGGAACGGTATACCGTTCCCCGTTTCCTGCTACTATGGTCCTGCTTGCTTCTACCATGGCCGCAACGGAGAGGACTTGTGCCCGGCCTAGGAAGGCCGTGGATCAGCATGTTGTGGCGAGAGGAGCTGGGGTGGCCGTGCCTAGTTCCCTGCTCGATAGCCTTGCGGAAGACATGCGCCATGGAGTGCAGGTGTTCGACGTCGAGCTGCGCGATACTGCAGGGAAGCGGGCTAACTACGCTTGCGGGCCTAGGCGCGTCGGTGACATCGTCTGTGCGTTGGAAACTGAGTGCCCCATGTCAATCCGCGGCGGTGGATATTGATAGTTTGTGTGGTCAACTGTACGATTTTATTGTTTTCCTTCCAAGTTACTATTCTAAGATCAGGCTTCTCACGTTCTAAAAGAATAACGCCAACTGGTCATATATATTATGGGTGTATAACTGTATATATGTCGACTCAGATTTTCTTAAGTCTAAGTCTTGCCAGTACTAATCTCTTTCTATTGAAAAAAAAGGGTTACTACTAGTATGTTTACATATGAAATACAGAGTTAGTTACCCATCACTTGACGGAAGTGAATATGGCAAATGGACTTGAGACCTGTCTACGATCAAAAGAACTACTACTAGTACTACTACTACTACTACTACTACTACTACTACTACTACTACTACTACTACTACATGCAACACTTGCAATGGAGAATCAATATAGAAATTAAGCAAGATCACCACGTACGATGAATACGTAACTCATTAAGATTTTTAGGGGCAGCATCGCCGACCCGACAACCCTCGCATCCCGATAACATCGAAGCCAACGCGCGTATTAACGTGCAATTTGGCGTCGAACACCGCCGCCCCGAGCCTCATGTCCGCGGCGAGGCTATCGAGCGTGTGCCCCAGGGGCACCGCGGTAGCCTTGGCCACGATGTGCCGCTCCGCCGCCTTCCTCGGCCCAGCGCAGAGCCAATCCACCTCGCGGTCGCTGATGGCGATCTGGACGCCATGGTAGAACATGTCCACGAACGTGCCGGGGCCGACGCAAGCCTTGGCCCCCTGGCTCCGCGAGGCGACGCCGAGGGTGAGGTTGAAGGAGAGGCCCGCCGCCGGGTCGGTGCCGGAGACGGAATCTATCCGCACGGAGTACCACGGGTCGTCGCCGAAGTAGAAGACCGGGACGAGGGTGCACACGCTGACCAGGAAGACGATGAGCAGGGCGATGCCGAAGTAGAAGCGAGGACTCCTCGCGGGCCTGGATTCCTCGTCCCGGATCCTCGTGTCTCGGCCGTGGGGCGCCTGCCTCTCGACGTCGTCGTCCATCCCGGCGGGCTAGCTGCTTGTTTTGTGTGCGTTCAAAGATGAAAGCATCGCCGATTTGCAACGCGCGCAGGTAGCTAGGTTGGTAGCCTTTGGGCTCGGCCGTTGGGTATATATATATGTACGTTCCTGTCCGGACTAGGCTGCTGTTCCGTTTCAGAACCGTGTTGATATCGGCATTGATATATACTTGCGTGTTGATTTCGGCATTGATACGTGCGCGCGCTTTCTGCAACCGGCCTCTTCGATGTCAGAGTACGTGTATGCGTATGTTGTTTGTATTCAACTACAACTCTACGACTACACACAACAAAAACTTTAGTTTATTTTTTTCAAAACAAGGTGATGTGTTTCGACTACAGAGCAAGTTAATTGCCGGTCACCTTTTCTTGTGCGAAAACTACAAGATAGATAGTACTCCCTCCGTTCACAAATAAGTGCACATCTAGTTTTCTAAGAAATCCACAAATAAGTGTACATCTAGACTTCTTGGTATATTTTTTACGTTTAGACCTTTAGTGCATGTATTGATTCCAAGCCCCATTAATTATTTTTTGTTTCTCAATGTTGTTTTATTGGTTACTAGCATGCACAATATTTATTAGCGCCTAAATCAAAGCATCTTCTTAATTAATGAGCAAATTGATTGAAGGATTGAGAATTTTTTTTACAAAAAGCTTAAGGTCTCTTGGAAAGCGCGCGCGTCCACTTATTTGTGGACGGAGGGAGTACTATTTATGGGACGAACGGTGTAATGCGACGACATGATCCATCAAGCGTCCATGGCAATCTCACCCCGTCACGCACTACATCTAATTATCGTACCATGGCGTGTTATACATCTAGCTATTTTTTTCCTTTTAATAAAGAGGTAGGAAGAGCACTTTAAATTTATCGATTGCTTAATTTAATGTGATGTATGTAAATGAAGATGTAACTTAAAATGGTAGAGCACTGTGAATGTTCTAAAGAGAAAGGGGGATCACACCTGCCATCTCGAAGTATTCTTTTTATCCATCCTTTTTTTTCTTCCGAAGAAATTGAGACCGGCAAGGCGGAAACAAGGAAAAATGTACTCATGATTTGATGCTTCACGGGCTGCTTCCTCGGAAATCCTAGGACGGTTTTATGTTCCACTTTTTTTTGTTCGTGTAATTTTTTGTTTGAATCTTGGACATATATTAATCAAGACACATAGGATGTTCTACAATCACACTTGACCAGTTCAACCACACATGGAGGAACTGAACCAGTCCGTGAGCAACTTGTTTGCTATCTCCGTTCACTTTGGAGAAATTACTGCCACAGATAGACCCAAGAGAGAGTCGCCAAACCAAATCCGGCCCGTTCCACTCGCCTCTCCGGCGGCTCTGCCGGCCGGCGTGGTAGAGAGAGCGAGGCGCGGCATGTACAGAGTAGTTTAGGTTCTTGTTTGCCCAGGTGGCGTAGTTTTGGCGACATGCCGGTAGTTAGGAGCTCGTCCTGGGTGCATCCGAGCGGTGCCTGGGGTGTTAGCCTCGTCCTCTTGGTCCACATGCTCTGGTGGTCGGAGCTCTTGGTGGCCGGTGGTGCGGAGGCTATGGCTCCATCGAATAAGCTCGTCCCCGGGCCAGATCTCGGGATTTGGCCCTCGCCTTTTCCTCATCTGCAGATCTCCGTGGTGGAGGAAGGAAGATGGGAAAAGAGGTGTTCGACACTGCGTTTGGGAGCTCATCATCGGCGGTGCATCGTCGGCCTCGGGCCGCTATTCCGCCGATTCTCATAGCCGAAGGGCGGCTGCTCCGAGTTGGTCTTTGTCAACTCTTCTTCAACCTCCAGGCCAGAGTACCATTAGGGAGGCCCCCCTGCAGCTTCAGCGAGGCGGTTCACATCGACTCTGACCCAAATGGTCCCGTCCCCGGCGTCGGAGAAGATGGTCGCAATTTGAGGCATCAATCTGTGGTCCGTGGAGAAGTACCGGATGGCGGTTGCATATTTAGATCTAGGGTTCTTTTTGCATTTTTGGAGGCCTTGTGTGTAGCTTGCTTTTTTATTTGAGGTCCTCCTTGTAAGCTGTAATCCCACCGACAATATATAAGGCAGTGTCTCCTGGTCCTTCGGGACCTTTTTATGTTCAAAAAAAAAAAGATAGACCCAAGAAGAGATTTAGTATCCTTTACGATATCCATTAGGCACGGACTCTTTCTATTGTTATATGTGATCAGTAAAGAGATGTATTCTCTTGTTTCGCAAAAAAAAAACAGAGATGTATTCTATTAAAAAAAGTTTTTAAGGTAAAAAGTTCGAAGCACGTTTCAGAAAAAAAGTGTTGGAAGCACGTACGGCCTGTCCTAATTAACCGTCGTAGGGAGAGAGTTCAGTTCGAGATTCTTATCAATGTTGGAGTCGTAGGTGTACGTATTGAGAATAAGCAAGTGCGTGTACCCTTGCCCTATGTGAGGGCGCTCCACGATACGCAGGGAGGAAAAGATCATGCCGCGCCGTCCGATTTGGAAACGAGCTCCGCGTCGATCTTAGTCATTCATTCGTCAGACAAAACCGCGGACGAAAACCCTAGCCGCTCGCCCGTGCCTCCTCTCTTCCCCTCCCGAACAGAACAGAGAGCTCTCGGGTGGAGAGGCTCAACCCGCGTCCATCACACTCCGGCGGCGCCGCAGGTAAGCTCCTCCTCCTCTGTGCTTCGTCCTCCTCCCTGGTACTATTCCTCTCTGCCCTCCTCTCTAATTTCTACCCTAGCTCGTCCTTCCCCTGCAGTCTTCCCTAACCTTAGATCGACGGGGCCGCCGCCATCTCATCTCCTCTTCCAGAAAGCGGGAGTAGTAGTGAAGACCACGATGGGATGCTACTCTTTCGGTGATGAAGGGGCGGCAGGCAAAGTGGCGGGGGCGGGAACCCCTGCCTCACGATGCACCAGCCGTGGGCGTCGCTGCTGGTGCACGGCATCAAGCGCGTGGAGGGCCGCTCCTGGCCGTCCCCGGTCACGGGCCGCCTCTGGATCCACGCCGCCTCCAAGGTGCCTGACCCGGACACCGTCGCCGCCATGGAGGCCTTCTACCGGGAGATCCACGCCGTCGACGGGGTCACCCACATCGACTTCCCCCAGCACTACCCCATCTCCCGCCTCCTCGGTCAGCCTCCTTCCTACCCATCGTCTTCCTCACTGCTACTGCTGTTCCTCCTTAGTCAATAGTCGGTCCTCGCCAGTGCCCGCTCCCAAATCTGTGCAAAGAACTCTATTTTTTTCTGCTGCTAACACAAGACTCGAAGAGAAAAATCCCTATGCATACCGTGCAACTGACTCTAAAATCACTATAGTTTCGTACAATGAATTTGCAACTCTAAAATCATCCGTCATGAGAAAGTGGACATTCAGTTCAGATATGACACTCCTAGAGCCCCGTTGTATAATATCATATCGGATATCTGAGAATTGAGAATCAGTAACTAATTTAATTGCTACTCAATTACGTTTTGCGTGGACTAAGAACCGGATATCTTAGATCAGCGCTTGTCTCCGTTGTAACTTTATAACACTCTGTAAATGCATTGGGTCTGCTCGGTGCTACTAATAAGAGGCCTGTGCGCGCGCGCTTGTGTAGACTTCCCTTGCCATTGTCTTTATGCAGTCAATTGGACCTTGAGCAGAGCTAGCTGCCTCAGTTGCCTGACTTTGGAAGGAGAGAGAGGGCACCTTCCAGCCATCACATGGCAAGACGTCTCGGCACTTTGACTCAATGGCCACGAGAATGGATGGGCAGCTTGGAGGTATGGCCTTTTTATTTGTTCTTCACGTGTTTACAGTTTTTTTCCTTCCCGCTGTTTGTTTCGGGTTCAGAAATGAAGGATGCCATGCTTTTTTAATCTTAAGCTAACGACATGATCATAATGAACCAGCATATCATTTGTTTGGTTGGTTCTCAGATTCTTTTGTGTTATTTCCAAGTGGTGTGTTTTAATCACCTACACATCTGAACCAGCATATCCAGTAGGTACAATATACTCTACCTGCAGAAGAGTATTGTAATGTAGCTGTTCCTCAAAAGTATTCAGTAGTCACAACCCATGGCATGTCCAATCTTAAGCCCACTCATGATCACATCGCAGAATTGGTGTATCGGCATTTTTTTCATAAACTTATACTCGTTAGGTAAATCTTGTCTTTTCTGGTACCAAACTACAATGACTCTCTGCTAGCAAAATGAGCACACATACCTTAATATTAGCTCTTCCGTGTTGTCAGACAAAAATGTCTCATTATCTTTACCATTTTTGATTGTTATGGGGGAAAGAATAGAAAATCTCTTTTAGGGGAAATGATCACATGTTATTTCTTGCTTCCAGTATTTGTTGGTCTGTACGAAAGAAGTTGATAATAAGCATTGAGACCACCAGCAAACGATTTGGACCCTGTGGAAAGGCCATTCTTTCTTTTTGTGTAGATTTTAGTTTTTGTTTATTATCCATATTGATAATAGTAATAGAATTGTTAAACTTTCTTCCAAAACTAAAGTATACTCTCTTTTGAAGTTCATGGTTTACTGGCGATGGCTCTTTTTCGGTGCTATCCGTGCATCTGAAGGTCTACTCTTGCCAGTGGAAGTGCTCAAACTCTTAGCCAAGTGTGCCCATTTTTTTTGCTGCGAATTTATTATTGTTACTGTTTACAAGTTATTTTGCAAAATACTGCAAAATATAAACATGGACATATTCTTTTGTAACACGTTCTGGTTGCCTTGCGCCCCATAATTTCATGGCATGTATGTTCTAGAGTTTATCTTGACTTTTGTGTGCACGTAATAATACAAAATTCAGTAGTAGTAGTAGTAATAATTGATTTCTTTTTAGTGTGCTAAGCTAAACATAAATACATACTACAGGGCCTTGGGATTGGATCGCACAACACCGGTCAAGAGGCGCCCCAAGGGGCGCCCCAACCACTAGTAAGATCAACGTACGTGACAACGACCATGTTGGGCACGCGCGGCAGTAACGAATCTCCTATCTATTTATACCTGAGTCAATACCTCGAAGTTACAAGATCCAGACAAAGAAAATCGTCGACCGATCTCGTGGTTGATCGCTTGACTCGATCATGGCCGATCCGGCGACGCCGATGCTCCAGTTCGCCGTCCTCCCCGACTCCTTGCTAGAGGAAATCCTCGTGAGGCTGCCGCCAAAGGAGTTCCGCCGGTGCCGGTGCCTGTCCCGCGCCTGGGCCACCACGCTCTCCTCCGACGACCTCATTGACCGCCACCTCCGCGTACGCGGCAAGATTCGCCTGGACTACGACACCATCATGATGGCGCTGGTCCTCGAGTGCTGCAACGACAAGGAATCCAAGATCGAGAGCGAGGGCGAGTTCTCTGTGGAGAAAGAGAGCGCCGACGGCACCAAGGAGGAGACTCCAGGAGAAGATGATCATTGTGACGGTGATGATGGCGATGAAGAAGACGAGAATTGGAGAGAGGAGTACCGGACCAGGGGCTACGTAGAAGCGGACCAAAATTATTACATTAGAAGGGCCGAGATGGAGGCGTGGGCCGCTGACCAGTGGGGAAAGATGGACTTCAGCGGGATCACCTTCGCGGGCCCAGACGACGAGTACATGAAAGCCATCACTATTCCATACGGTGCACTTCATCCCCGGATCCGTCAACCTTTTATGGAAGAAGAAGATGACGACGGAGAAGAAGAAGAAGAAGAAGAAGAAGAAGAAGAAGAAGAAGAAGAAGAAGAAGAAGAAGAAGAAGAAGAAGAAGAAGAAGAAGAAGAAGAACTATCCTTGGATTCCTCGGAAGCCCAAGAAGAAGGACTCATCAACGGTAAGCACATTTGTGGTCGTGAGAAAACACAAGAGGAGGTCGACCAAGAAATCATCGCTTTTCTCAGGAGATTGCGTGATATGGACCCACAACCACAGGTACGTAATTGCTCTTTTTATAAAAGTATGTAATTTGTTGAATTTCTTGCACAATCAGGCTAGATAACTAATTAGCTTTTCGCATGTTCATATATATTTGTCGACACTTTTTTTGCAATAAGGGGTTCTTTATTACTCATAAGTAGAATCACAGAGCATATATTTTAACCATTTGTTGGAATGTTGCTGCAGTTTTTGAGGGAGCTTGATACCTACCGGTGGCCATGGCCCATACAAGGGCAAGAAATCTCTTCGGAGGACTTGCATCACTCACACGATGACGGGGAGGCTGATGGCAAGGATTATGAGCCGAATCCTAAATCCAACTAGCAGCAGATGATATTTATATTCTCTAGGCTATTCGTATTAATTGTTTGACGATATTGATATTGTCGATATGTAGTGTGTTTTGCAATTACCATAACCAACTATATATACATGATTTACAACCAGTTTAACTTTGTATCGTGCATTCTTGTTGAATTATTGTTTGGTTGATTCATAAATGATGCTATTTCTTTGAGTGCTCCCAATACTTTACCGGAGCATCAATAAAAAAAATTACATGAAACACAACACGCCGGACATGAAATTTAACATGGAAAAGGCTCTAATATGCCTTTAAGCAATTTATATTCCGGGGCAAGATCGAAATCCGTACACTGCGAAGCTCGAACCAGGTTTTGTGAGTCTGACTCAAACTGTACTCTTCCCATACCCCAATCCGCAGCAGCTCGTACTGCCTGCATACATGCTAGTGCCCCCCTGATGCCACATATGGGAGCTGTCAGCACCTGCTCCTCTGGCATGAAGCCTCAATAATTGATGAGTTGTATTAGCCATGGGATACCCTATTTACACATCAAGTTTATTTTAATAGAGTTGTCAAATTTAATTTTACATTGTTAGCGAGTACTACATTCAATATTATTTGCCATGCTTCTTTATGAAGCCTCTCCAACCTATCCCACAAAACTATGCTTCAAATTCAATATTCAGATTCTGGATTTCATAGTTGTACGGATATCGCGGTACAAGGTTTGTGTAATCCGCATTCTGACTTCAAAAGAATGAGTCTGTGTTCCAAAACTAAATAGAGATGGGAAATAAAACTAGTTGGAGTCAATGAAACATAAGAAATAAAAAACCAGATGCCGGCTTGCGACACGAAGCGGGAGGTGAGGTTGAACTCCAGGTCCAGCGTGGGCCTACCGCCGAGCAAGGAGGCGTCCCCGGAAGTAGCTTTCGCAGAAAGACATGGAGCCCCACCATGAGGCAGAATGCGATGTGCCGGAAGCAGCACGAGGTGCGTCTCCCAGGGCTGCGAGCTGCACGCCCGGAACGCCAATGGCACGTAACTCCGACAAACAACGGAGCGGTAAAACAGTTACTAATTTTATCTGGTCAATATTCAACCAGAGGTTCCATTGAATGAATAATGGATATGAATCCCAAGAACAGTAAAGCTTTTGACTGAACTTGAGTGATCAAATGAAATAAATCAGCTTGATGATAAGAACATATACCTAAAGCTAACGTCATGTAGAACACACTAATTACTAAAGATGAACTTAAACAAAACTACTCCAAAACTGGAGCACTCGGTAATTAACCCGAGCACAATGATATATATATATACTACCCTGTTCTAATCGCAGTCTAAAACATACTATTCGGAATGTCTTGATGATCAGCTTGGCTACGGGGAGGGCATGAGGGCTGCTGGCCGCACTCGGCGGCGACGTCCCCAACCCGCCTTGCGCCACACCACGCAACGTCTTTCAGGCTATCGCCGGAGAGTTTGAACGTGACTTCGAACGCCTCCACCCCGCTCCGCAGGTCCGCCATGAGGCTGTCCATCATGTACCCGGGCAGACGCACGCCGGTGCCCTTGGCGACGACGGGCATGCTCAGGGACTTCTTTGCGCCGACGCAGACCGGATGCGGCGCGGCGGCGCTGGTGGCGAGGGGCACGCAGTGGTAGGACACCTCCACGTAGGTGCCGGCTTCCATGCACGCGCGGCGGCCGGGGCTGTCGGAGGCGATGCGGAAGGTGAGGTTGAACCGCGGGTCTAGCACGAGGTCCTTGGACGGCGGCAGGTCGAGGCCGGACGCGGAGTCGATGGAGATGTCGTAGCGCCTGTGTGGGAGCCCGTAGACAAATGCAAGCACGATGCCCACGACGACGGCCAGGAACAGAGCGCAGCAGAACGATCCCCGTATGCAGTCGACGGAGGCTGTATCTTCACGGGTGGCTGTCATTGTTGTCGATTTGCTATGCCTTGGTAGGGTGGCAGGGCCGTGTATATATGCATCGATCGGGTGTTCGGTTCTGTTTCTGAGACGTATAGTCCGTACGGGTTGGGTTTCGACTTGTATCTCATTGATTTGCAAAGTTCTGCACCAAGTTGGCTACTATCGTATACTAAGTGCCAACCGTCATAGAAAAGTTAATACTCCATCTAACCGGTTAAATCGGCCCTGTGATTCAAAATATTTGCTCAAAGATTAATGTGAGGGAGTAAAAAATATACTCCATCTAACCGGTTTATTGGACAAACATGAAGTTCAAGAAAAGGTTAATTATAAATTTATTAATAAAGTATAAATTACATGCTATAAAAAATCATTGAAAAAATCTTTTAAATATGAATTAAATGTATATTTTTGTGACATATAATTCATATTTTGATGATCAAATTAATTTTCTAATTTTTTTGACTACACGTCAACCTAATAAACCAATATAGAGGAAGTAAGATAGTATATATAACCCCAAAACAGCTCCACAAATAATAAAATTAATTAATTCATGCATGTCTATACGCATGCTTAATTAACCTCTGGTAGAAAAGCGCAAATACAAATTAGCTACTCTTTTTTTTTGAACAGGAAGAGGGCCCGTATAGCCTAGAAGCTGCCCATTCAATCACAGTGAGGTTACAAGTTACATTAGGAACTATAGCAATGGAAACATTACAGAGCAACCCCTACTTTTTGGCAACAAGACATGAAACAAATTTCTAGAAACACGATCGGGTCCTCCTGCACCGCCGGAAAGCATAGTACTGCCGCCGTGGCCTTCTTCGTCGATTCCAGGGACGAAATCACTTGGAGCCGAGAAGAAGAGGTGCGCCACCACAAGTCCTTTGAAAGGCCTCCTCCTGGAGGTTGAAGAGACGCCTGACAACATCGCCGGCATCGTGAAAAGCCACTTGTTGGCCATCAAATTTGCCAGCCAATCTTGGGCCACCGAGAGAGTTCCCCTGAGCACTGCAGCAGCACCAATTCCCCGCCGCCCTCCAACATCTTCTCTAGCACCAGATCGATAGCTCCAGCCTTCAGCACCACACAGACATGGGGGAGGGGTCGATACCAAAAAAAGAGAGAAGAAGCATAGCGCATCCAAGAACGAGCTTATTGAACATGTTGTTGGACCCAACTTGCTCCAGCACTAGCTCCCACCATCAGAGCACGACCAGGAAGAAGGTGAAGCCCATCAACCTCCCGACATAGCTCGAATGCGCTGAAGAGTAGCTGGTGAACACCGCCTTATGGTCAGAGATCTCCAAGCTCCTCTTACTCTATCGCGCCAGCTCCTGCCACCAGAGAGGCACATAAAGAAGAAGAATACTTAGGTCGCTCTTGACTTCTCGGATGAAGAATGAAAAATGACTACTTTCATGGCTGCGGGACCTTTTGTTGAAGGCCGTTCGAGCTTTTCCTGGAAGTTTTATGGAAAGTCAAATTTATGTAAGCTCAAACCCAAAAGGATCCGCGAAAAAAAAATGTTATACATGCATGCCTATGCACATGATTAATTAAACTCCTGGGATTAAAATAAAGGGTCTGATAATTGCCTTCATCCCGTTCCCCCCTCCCTCGGTGGCTTATAAGTCCTTCTCCCTGCCTTGCCTCATGCTATCTTCGTCTCACTTTGACCTCGCCCACCCAACAATGCATATGGCGCACACCACCGTGTCAGGGTTCGTGCCACCCATGGCCTAGCCCTCCCTCGGAATTGATTGGGTTTGAGACCCTCCGCTTCCTATCACCAGATCTGTATGAAAAAAGATGACAAAGAGAAGAACGCCTTCATTACACTAACAAATAATCACTTGAAAATAATAATTGATTGAAAAGTTGGACCATTAGCATCTTGTAAGTTATCATATTTAGGGGATTCCTAGGTTGTCGAAGAAAATAAAATGTGTTTTAAATGTACATTTTCGAATGTGCTTTTTTTTTTTTGACTTGAAATGTGGCTTTTGCTACCAGGCCAGATAAGTGGGCCTTGGATTCTTTGGACACCACTTAATTCTGCATCCATCCGTCGGTCCGGCTAAGCCACAAGCCGCCGTCGGCACCACCCAGCGAGCGAGCGAGCAAGTAGGGTTCTCCGTCCGCTCCGCCGCCGCTGCTCCCCTTCCTCCCCGCGCAGCCGCCGCCGGAGACGCACGCGATGGCGGCGCTGGTGGCGACGAGCATGGGGGTGGTGCGGGAGGTGCTGGGGGACTCCGTCGTGGACGAGGTGGACGAACCCATCGTCGACTACATCGCCAACGTCCTCGCCGACCAGGACTTCGACTTCGGCCCACCCGACGGCCACGGCATCTTCGAAGCCCTCGGCGAACTCCTCATCGACGCGCGCTGCGTCTACGACAGGGAGCACTGCCTCGAGGTACTACTAGGAAACGCCCGCCCGCCCGCTTCCCTCGAATCTGGCTTCCCCAATTTGGGTTAGAGCTTCAGTTTGGTGCTGCTGCTAGGTCAGATGACTCGGGCGGCTGCGTCTTATTCCTCGTTGTTCTATTTCTGCAGTTGCGGTGCTGGCCGTGCTATATGTCTAGTTTCGAATACCTAGTAAAATCTAGCTTAGCGCTCACATCACAGTAACATGATTTCGTCGTCATCACCAAGTTATGACTTTAGTCTAGCTCTCGATCAGTTCCTGGCAATGATTTAGCTGCTACTCACTAACCAGTATGGCACGTGTGCCATCCAACTTCCCCTTTTTGGATTCAGAGGTGGAAACAGTAGAGGAATTGCTTGATTTTGACTCCACACGGCTCTGATTCCCTTTTCTTTCCCTTCCGACGTAGGTCTGCGCTAAGCTTTGCGAGAAACTGGGAAGCCATGGCATCGTGAAGCCCAAGCAAGCCGTGCGGAGCCTCGCTGCGCCTCTGCGCATGAATGCGGGGATGGAGGAGGAGAAAGCTCCCAAGAAGGTTGAGTATATTTTCGATGCGCCCCCGCTATCCTCACGCGACAAAGCCAAGATTGAACGCAACAGGAGGAAAGAAGATAGGCAAAGAGAGGTATGCTGTTCACACCCCTAGATTGCTAGATTAACTAGTGGTTGAAATCCAGTGCTTAGCATATTTCCCCCTTCCGGCAGAGCTTTATATGCAGTTGAAAATGCCTTCCCTCCTCGTTAAGCTTGATGTACGCGGTGGTATAACGTGTTCCTTGTTGGTGCAGGCCCAGTATGAAATGCATGTTGCTGAAATGGAGGCGCTCAGGGCTGGGATGCCGCCAGTTTATGTAAATCACAGTAATGTTGGCGGGTCTACCATTAGGGATATCCATATGCAGAATTTCAGTGTTACTGTTGGTGGCCGTGATCTTATTCAAGATCAGACTCTAACGCTTGCCTTTGGAAGGCACTATGGTGAGTCAATTTAGATTACTATACATATGCCTAAAACTTCCACCTTGTGAAGGAGGCTCTCTAAAATGTCCCACCTCCTCAGGATGATCTCATTACTTCTTCTGTTGATGAAAAACTATGTGCTGTGTAATAGCTCTCTTGGAATAGCCTTTGAACAAGGGAACACAAATATTGAAGTATCACTTCTTGGGAGAGCATCCAAGCAGCCTTTGAAATTTACTGTATATCAGTTCCTATTCCTTTTTTGTTCAGCGATTTACGTTATCTGCGTACCATTTCAGGTCTTATTGGAAGAAATGGTACTGGAAAGACATCTCTTCTCAGAGCTATGGCGCAACATGCAATTGATGGAATTCCTAAGAACTGTCAGATATTGCATGTTGAGCAAGAGGTCACCGGTGATGACACGACAGCTTTGCAGTGTGTGCTAAATGCAGATGTTGAACGGGTTCAGCTTCTGCAAGAGGAGACCCGTTTGGGTCAACAATTGGTTAAGTATTGCTGAATTAGCTTTTTACATGACTTTCTTGGTTGATGTGTTCTTTTCTCTTGGTAACTTTCCCCTTCATTTTGTTTTTTATTTGCTTATACTCAGCTACTTCTATGCAGAAAGATCTAGAGGACGGGACAGAGTCCAGTCTAGACAAGATCAAGGATGGTCTTGACAAAGATGCTATCAGCAAGAGGCTTGAGGAGATATATAAGCGACTTGAGTACATTGATGCAGATGCAGCAGAGGCTCGTGCGGCATCAATTCTAGCGGTATGTTTCTTTACTGATTTACTGACATCCAGTTTGTGGTGATTTATTCTTGTTCGCCTCATTTGCACAATGTAGTATTGTTCATATGCTGTTGCTGTCGTTTCTCTCGGAGTAGCTAGTAGTTACCTTAATTTAAACAGGTATAGTTCTCACATACTAACATTGGAATGTTCTGATTGGTTGAAATCTTACAGGGTCTTAGTTTCACTCCAGAAATGCAACTTAAAAATACGAAAGCATTTTCTGGTGGATGGCGCATGAGAATAGCGCTAGCACGTGCTCTATTCATTGAGCCAGATTTGCTGCTGCTTGATGAACCGACAGTGAGTTCAGAATATAACTTTCCTTCTCTTCTCTTCTCTTCTCTTGCTGCCACATGCTAACAACCTATCACTTTGCAGAACCATCTTGATCTCCATGCTGTGTTATGGTTAGAAACATATCTCCTGAAGTGGCCAAAGACTTTCATTGTTGTGTCCCATGCTAGAGAGTTCCTGAATACGGTATGAACACATAGTATTGTTATGCAAGAAATGATATCGTTATAATTTGTCATATATTTGCATGTGCACCGTTTTATATTTTCTTTTCTTTCCTTTATCTTTTCTTTTCTTTTCATGTTAATAACTGATGAATAACCGAAGGAAACAATTCTTAGGTTGTCACCGACATTCTTCATCTACATGGCAAAAAGCTGCATGCTTACAAAGGTGACTACGACACATTTGAGAGGACAAGGGAGGAGCACCTCAAGAATCAGATGAAAGCCTTTGAAACAAATGAGAAGGCCAGAGGGCACATGCAGGTTGGTATCTGCATTTAACGGGTATCATTAGTCCCTGAAGTATGTTCATAACCATTTTTAAATAAACTTGTGATAATGTGGAAAAAAAGGATGAGTCGAAAGGTGGTATGCACTAGTGCACCACAACATGAGCATGTAGGATGTAGGAGTTCCCTCATTTGCGCCATGAATTTCTAGTGCAATATGGCTCTTTAATCTACTCATTTACAACACAGAAGCCTATTTGATGCTGAACTTGTCTTGTCTTTGCTGCAACAGAAAAATGCTATCTAAATAATATAGTACTGTATAACTTTATTAGCTTGAAATGGTACTACCAGTAGAACTTCTGCAAGTCTGGCCTGGGTTCTGCTTGCATTGTTTAAGCTTGAGCACGATACAAAATTATGATTTGAAGGACTCTATCTGAGTTTTGCTCAAAGGTGGAAACAAAATTACAGTATCTTAATAAATATCAACATATTCTGTACAGCTAGATTTTTTTGGGAAGATCAAGGTTGATGTTTGTTGATCTGTTTCGTATGTAGGAATTCATTGACAAGTTCCGGTACAATGCAAAGAGAGCATCGCTTGTTCAATCGAGAATTAAGGTACATTTTATTCTCCTGTTTCCATGACTTTCATCTGGAATTCTAGATATCTTTGAATTTCAGCACATAACTTTACTTTTATTTCACTAACAGATGATTTTCAAATGATTTTTTTTTGCATATTCTGTGTAAAATCTGATGTTTGTCATAATTTCTTTTATCTGCATTATCCCAGGCATTGGAGCGAATGGAACATGTTGATGCAGTTGTTAGTGACCCAGAGTATGCCACCTTCCTAAATCATTTTTATTTGGTCTTTTGTCTACTGTTGACTTAGCAGTTGCCGCCATATATCTTTGCAGCTATAAATTCGAATTTCCAACCCCAGAGGACCGCCCTGGACCCCCAATCATTAGCTTCAGGTTTCGTTTCTAACCCTTGTATTTCACCATTTATGGAAGCTCACTCTTCTCCCATGTGAAACTCATGACTTGTTCTTCGAATCCATTTTATCTGTAATCGACTCTACCATTTACTGTCAAGGCATAACAGTTACTTGCATACATTCTCTTTGAGATATCTTTGTCGTGTAGGCATGTGTTTGTGTTAATCCTCTCAGGTGAAATATAATACTTTCGATTTGTGCAGTGATGCATCATTTGGTTATCCAGGAGGGCCTATTTTGTTTAAAAACTTGAACTTTGGTATTGACCTCGACAGCCGTATAGCAAGTATGATATCTTTGTTCCGTTCATCTTTTGTTGACTAAACAATAATATCTAGCTTCTCTGGTGGTGGTTCTCCCGTTTCTTTCTCACATTTTATTTATTGTTTCAGTGGTTGGTTCAAATGGCATTGGCAAGTCCACTATACTTAAATTAATTTCTGGGGACCTGCAGCCAACTTCGGGAACGGTCTTTCGCTCGCCCAAGGTGCTTTATCCACTTAGAGCTACCAGCTTTATGTTTTACTGCTATAGCCTTTACCCATATCATGTTAATTTGTTCTGCACGATTGTACTGCTTTCTCATGCATCTCTTGCTTCCCTTGTCATTTGCCAAGGTGTTGTGATGTTTGTGTCCATGCCATTGAGAACTTAACGCATAGAATGCAACCGCTTACAAATGTGATGCCGTTATTTATTGCTCTACGGAGAAATCTGCAGCATCCTGTATTTTGTTTGTTTATTTTTTTTCATGTTATTTCTACAGGTCCGAATGGCTGTATTCAGTCAACACCATGTTGATGGACTTGATTTAACGGTGAACCCCCTTTTGTACATGATGAGATGTTTTCCGGTAAGCTCAAGCATCATTTTATTTATTTGAAAGTGCTAGGTTTAGTAGAGCATGAAGTTCACTTGGTGGGTAGCTAAGGAATACATATTCATGCTCTGTTTGGTATTTCACTTAAATATAAATTTCTGCTCCAATATCGAAGAAGTGCACAATAGTCCTCTGCTTGGTATTCAACTGAAATACGAATTTCAGCTCTAGTATGGAAAAAATGTATTATCCTCTGGTTGGTATTCAACTGAAACATACACTGTAGCTCTAGTAGGAAAAAATGTATTATGCTCTGTTTGTTTAAGTTAAATATAAATTTCAGCTCTTACATTGAAAAAAATGTACTATGCTCTGCAGGGTGTACCTGAACAGAAACTGAGATCACATTTGGGTTCCTTTGGTGTCTCAGGAAACCTTGCCCTTCAATCTATGTACACTTTATCAGGTAATATATCACAGCAGTTCATTAGATGGATTTAGCTGATAGTGAGTTTGCAGTTGCAACAATTCTAAGCTTTCCTTAGCCTCGAGTTATGTTGCATTCGCGCAAAGGTTCATCACTTGTATAGTTTCAATTTTCATGATCCTAATTAAAGTATGTCCTTTTGCAGGTGGTCAGAAAAGTAGGGTTGCATTCGCAAAAATCACCTTCAAGAAGCCACACATTATTCTTCTTGACGAGCCTTCTAACCATCTTGTAAATGAATGAACCACCTCATCTTCGCCCCCTCCCCCCTTGATTAGGAACCACTGGGAGTGGTAAAATTCTGATCTTTGTCTGTTGCAGGATCTCGATGCAGTGGAGGCGCTCATCCAGGGTTTACTCATATTCCAAGGAGGAGTGCTGATGGTAAGAACATATTGTCACTGGGTCACATGTGTTATTTGTCGTGTGAAGTCAGGAGATCTCTCTAACCAAATCGGTATGTTTGCAGGTGAGTCACGACGAGCATCTGATCACAGGAAGTGTCGACGAATTATGGGCAGTGACAGATGGCAAGGTCGGTCCGTTCAGAGGCACGTTCAAGGAGTACAAGAAGATGCTCACGACATAAACCTGGAAAAGGAATGGGTGCCGTGCACGAACTTGTAACCTGAGAGATATACAGACATACAGAGACAAAGCGCTATTTATGTATCATAAGTACTCTGCCTATATGGTGGAGTTGATGTATGCAACCATCGTCATCACATGCTCCTCACCTTTTTGAGCTTTGAGCAGAAAGGCATTGCTGCTAAATGTTTTTTTTGCCCCAGCGTGAGATTTTGTATCGATGTACAGTTGGATACATCCCTCTGTTTGCTGTTGAACTGCTATCATGCTGCATTACACCTCGTCTACTGCATTTATACATACCGGAGAACTGCTCCTTTCGTGCGGTTTCAATATATAGAGGGATCAGATATTGCTAGTAATTTCTTTCGGCGCATTTGGGTGGTGAGGAGATGCTATATCATTGTCGCACAGAAGATCAAGGCATATTATATGGCCTTTGTCAGCTACAAGCTGTGAAGCTAATTCCCAGGAGTTGTGAGTCGGATATTGCTATATCTTAGCCTTTGCTCGTTTGTCTCCAGTTTCATTGGAGCAAACATCGTTTGCCGCTATGCTCGCAGTCTGGTTTCTTTCATCTATTTCTGTCATGATACTATAAAGGCGGCGCACGTATATTAGCTAGAGCTACGAGTTGCCTGTTATTTCGGATTTTCGTGGTGTCCCGTGTGCGTGTGGTTGCGTACGCTATTCTGATTGAGGCGTTTTGTAAGTTACTATCGTCATGTGGAGATGACTACTACTAGGTTTCAACTGAGGATTCAGCAGACCTTTACGTGTTCTCTTACCATACCATCTCCGATTGAACTAATTGCTATTGATAGGCGATTGAGAAATGTAGGAAAATAGTTTGTTCTAACTGATAACTAATGATATAAAGATGCATGATATAAGAAGTCGGAAGGCTTTGTACCCGGTTTTCCACAATCTCCTTGGTGAGGATTGAACAACCTACTTATCCGGCAACGTGCCATCCATTTTTATTTAGTACTGAACTGAAGCTTATGCGTTGGGCTAGAGAGTGAAGAGAAGTTGTTGCAGTCTATTATACCAGTTAACTTGGTTATCTCGACAACATCGACCATCAGTCCAAAAACTTGCAAGTAAGCCTACCAAATCTACGTTAATTAACTGGTAAAGAATTTGACGCCACGAGACGGCGAGAAAAATCACTAACTGGGGAAATTCTTAGTACATAAACTATAAATATCTTCAAAAATAGACGAAATCGCCAGGAGCTGCATGCGCCCAGATTTATCACGAGTACTGCACGTCGCAGGGAGTGGCCGGTTCACCCGAGAAGGGCCTCACCACGCATGTCACCAGCTTCCCGTGGTCGCCGTCCGGCTGGACCCGGAACGTCACGTCGAACGCCACGCCGCGCGTCGTCGAGGACGCCGTCCACCACGGAACTCGTCAGGCCGCTCGTCCGCGCCGCCACCGTCGTCGAGCGGCGCACCCACACTAGCTTGTACCATCCGGAGCACACCTTGGCGCCGGTGGCGGCGAACGCGATGGGGAGGCCGTGGTATGCCACCGCCACACCGGTGCCACGCTCCAGGCACGTACGGCCCCACATCGGCTTCCGGCACTCGACGCTGAGGGAGACCTTGAACTCCAAGGTGGCGGAGTCTACGCGTGGTATGGAGAGGATGCAGGCGTAGTAGCGCGGCGGCGGGTGGTGCTATTGCACCAGGAGCAACACGAGGGCCAGCACGGCTGCGGCTCCGGTCACCGTCTGTCTTCAGGTTGCATTGCTGATCTCCGGCCGGATGGCCGATCGAGGTGATTGATTGTTGTATGGCTTTGCTGCAACAATGTATGTATGTATATATATCGCTCGAATTAAGAGGGCCTCCTGGATCCAGTCGTACATATGGATCGATGGATTCCCTTGTGAATTGATATATTCTTCCTCTCTCTACCTGAAATGCTCACAAGGAAACTGAAACTTCCATATGGCCTCAGTACTTGGAAGCTGAGCCTTTTTCTTGTCTCCTTTCTATTTATAAGTGTGAATTACTCGCAAAGAAACTGCATGGTTCGCCGACGCCATGAACCAATGCTTACCCTCTCTTCTCACAGTTTGGTTTTGGAGGAGCGGCGCGAAGCTCTGCTATGGGGGACATGTTTTGATCCATGATGAAATCAGAGGCGAGGAATGTTATGGAAACCGGGTTTTGAGTCTCTGCATTGATGATGAATTTGCTTGGTGTCTCAGACTTTGTAGCTACGGTATGCAAGTGGGGACAGCAACATATATAAAGTCCAGAGTTTTACCTTTCAGTGTGTAAATCTAAGCTCTGACCTTAATTGTTTATGTCTGGCAATGGCCTTGTCTAGCACATTGTTTTGAGAGCTGAGACTATTTTTAGAGCATCTTCAGTCGTGTCCCCCAAACCGTCCCCCAAAGCGATTTGGGGCGCGCCGGACAAAAAAACGTTCTCAGCCGCGTCCCCCAAAGCGATTTGGGGCGCGCCGGACAAAAAAACGTTCTCAGCCGCGTCCCCCAAAGCCGCTTTTTGTCCGGCGCGCCCTGATATGGTGTCCGGCGCCCCGAGCCCATCACCGCCCCACAGGGGACGCTCCGGGCACGCCGAACACAACGAAAAGCGAGGCGAAGAGATGCGGACCCGACCCGTCAGCGGCTCGGAAGCCTAAAACCCTGTCGCCTACCTTTGGTCAAGCAACGTTAATGGCGTCCCAGTTTTTCCAGGCGACGCAGGGACACGTCTCGTCGTGCATGGCCGCGTGGCCATCCGCGTCGGCGTTATTGCGTGCAACCACCCGCTGCCGCCGCTGTACATTAAGAGCCCCTGCGGTTCGTCCCAATCTCTCGCCGCTCCCAAATCTTCTCCTCGCCGCCCCCAGATCTTCTCCTCGCCATTCCAAGCAATGTCATCGTCCTCCCGCAAGATCGCCGCGGCGAACGGCTTCGGCCACGACAGCCTCACCGTGAAGGAGGCGTGGGCGCTGTACCACGCGGGATATCCTGTCCCGCCGGACATACGACTGCCAAGCAGCGGCGGCTGGAAGATGGCCGTGAACGGCATAGGCATCCCGCCGACGCCGGGCACGGAGCGCTGGAAGGACGCCATCAGGGCCCGACGGGCTGAACTCGACGTCGAGGAGCGGGCCGATCCGAACTAGGCGGCCAAAAACAATGACGCCTGGTGGGGCACCTACTTCCAGGCCAAGTACGACATGGAGATGCGCGGCACCACCGGCCTCGTCGACGGGCCAAACAACTGGAACAGGGACGGGCGCGCCCTGTTCTGGGGCGTTCCGGGGCGTACCCTGCAGAGCGTCATCCACGACATCCGCAACGGCGCTCCAAGGTTGGAGGCGCCGTCCTTACCGCCACCGTCTCCCGTAGCGCAATGGCAGCCGAGGAGGATGTACTCGTCCTCCTCCAACTCATCCTCCTCATGACTGGCCCGATCGACGCCGTCCTTGTCGTACCGCTCCGCGCCCTACACCGTCCCCAATCGCGTGGTGAAGGAGGAGGCGGCGACGCCCGTCAATCCGAGGCCCGACGGAAGCGGCAGCGACAGCGACAGCCGGCGTCAGTAAGAGAGGCGTGGCGGCGCCCTCCTCATCCCGAAGCCGGAGGTGAAGGAGGAGCAGGATGAAGAGGAAGCGGTGAAGGCGGCGAAGGCGGCGCGGCTGGCGGAGTACGAGCGGCAACAACAACTCATCGCCAGCAGCGACTACCCTGAGGACTGCTCAGGGCTACGAGCGGCGTACTTGGCGTCGCTGAACGACAAGGACGCCTGGAGGGGCGACCTCGACATGGTAATCGCCATGTCCATCCGCGACACCGGCAAGCCGCTCGTGGACCTCACCGACGACGGCGAGGCAGGACGAGCGCGTCAAGCAGGAGGTCGTCACCGACGACATGTACAACTTCCACTAGTACTACGACGCCTCGAGCCGCCGCAAGTACTTCTAGATTAGGTTTAGTTTAAATTTAGCCGAATCTCGTTCGAATCTATGTAATATATGCCAAATTTGGATGAATTTAATCGAATCTCGGGCTCAATTTTAAAATTTTCGAAATTTTGTTTGGGGGACGCGACTGGGGAACGACGTCCCCAAACACGGCACGAACAAAATATTACGTATCCATACCATTAAGGTATTGCGAAGTTGCAGAGGCTAGATGTAATTAGCATCTTCGCGATATTAATATATTATTATTTCCTTTATCGAAAGGGAAGGTGCACTCCAACAGTTACACGATGATTGTTTTTCATACAGTATATATACTCAGCTAATTCCAATCGCATTCTCAAAAAAATAAAAAAAAATCTTACCCCAATCTGTAGTGCAATGGATCACGTATCATGTTTTCCCTCCAAGTATTATTACTCCTAACTACTTCCCATATTTTTTTTTTGCAAAACGGAAAGGATTTGGTGATCAGTTACGATTCCAAAACAAACATAAACTACCCCGCCTCCTCACGTCCTTATCCATTGGCCATCGCGCGCGATATATGTATCCATCGCGGCAACGACGACTGAAACCCTCAAAAAAGGTCCATCTCAACAAAGATCAGAGTAAATCAAAGACCTCCAGACATGGGCAATCAGCCGTCGAACGGGATGGACATGGACGACGTCGAGAGGCAGGCATCACCCCATGGAGATACGGTGGTGATCCCGGAGGACAAGAAGACCAAGGCCGCCGCCCTAGATTGCCGGTTTTTCTGCACCATGTGGCTCACCAGCGCCGCGATCGTCCTCTGCGTACTCGTCCCCGTCGAGCTCCTCCGGGCCAACACGTATTACTACGTCGCCATAGACTCCGTCTCCGGCGACCTCCGCAACCCCACGGAGGGCGGCCTCTCCTTCAACCTCACGCTCGGCGTGGCCTCGCGGAGCTTCGGGACCAAGGGGTGCATCAAACCCGGCGCCCACGTCGAGGTCGCCTACCGGGGCGTCCAGCTCGCGGCTAGCGAGGTGGAGGTGGAGCGGCTCTGCGCCGGACCGAGGATGACGGCTGAGCGGCGCGTCGTGGCGACGGCGACCGGGGAGCCCGTTGGGCACGTGCTGGATAGCCTCATGGCGGACATGAAGCAGGGCACGCCGGCGTTCGACGTGACGCTGCACGGGCTGGTAGATGCCCACGGAGGCATGGAAAGCTGGGTGTCCGGGTGCGGGCGGCAGCCAGTCGGCGCCGAGGCCGCATGGTGCGACTACCCCAACGAAGAGCCAACGTTTGCCTAGCTAGGAAATTAGTTTAATACAGATTTTTTTTTGTAGAATTATAATCCGAGTAATATATATACCTGCCTTGTTCATTTAGAAGGATTTGGACTCAGGTTGGACTCTCTTGAATCAGTAGAATCATCCAAGTTGAATATATGCTTGCTAGTGTTACCGTTATTTTTGTATTGCCCTGCGCGTGGCCGCCGCCTCCTCCTGCAGCCATCGGCATCAGCCTCTCTAATATCTCTCTCCTTTTCTCTCTCCTCCAACTAGACATAAATATATTATTTTATTTTTTATAGTCAGCTGACTAGATCTTATTGTACTTGCTCTTATGTAAGAGTCAGCTCTAGCACGTGCTCTCAGACATTTTGTGAGAGTGAAAGGTGAGCCTTACATTGATAAAATACTACTACCTCCATCCCAAAGCTTAAGGCTTATACTACTTTTTTTGAAAAGTCAAAGTATGTAAAGTTTGACCAAAATTTTAGAATAATCTATTAATAAATATGATATTTTGTAGATAGCACATGAAAATATATTTCATTATCTATCAAATAATATTAATTTTGTATTTCACATATTAATAATTTTTTATAAAAACTTAGTCAAAGTTAACATAGTTTGATTTTCTGAAAAAATATGGACCTTAAGCCTTGGGATGAAGGTAGTACATTTTTATAGCTCACTATTGTATATGTTGACTATAGATAACATGACACTTGACTTATAGCCACCAGCTGACACACTATTGGAAAAAATCGAGGTAGCTCCGAAGTCCGGACTGAACACGAAGTTAAGCGGACACGTGCTTGTGCGATCGATGGTGTTTCGCAAAAGAGAAAGCTAGCAAACGTGTCGAAGTCGAAGCCTTGTAAATATGCGTTGGCGAAACGGGACAGATCGCAGTCCTATCCCAGCACGTCCAATCTATTTCATGCATATATAGTCAACCCAACGGCGCAGGCCAAGGCAACCAACCTGCCTAGCTTGTCAAGAACGGATCGCAAACCCGCAAGCCTAGCTTCAACACACCGAGAACAGCTAGCCGGCCGGCCGGCGGGATGGACGACGACGTCGAGAGGCAGGCACCCCATGGAGACACAGGGATCCCACACAAGAAACGCGCGAGAGGTTGGTGGTTCTTGGGCATCGTCGTGGCCGTAGTCGTCGTGGTCACCGTCTGCGGCTTCGTCCCCATGTTGTACTACAGCGTCGACACGCAGTACTCCGTCAAGATAGACTCCGTCTCCGGCATCGACCCGACGGCGGGCCTCTCCTTCAACCTCACCCTCGCCGTCGCCTCGCGGAGCCACGGGGCCAAGGCCTGCATCAACCCCGGCATGTTCGCGGAGGTCTTCTACCGCGGCGTCCAGATCGCCATCAGCGAGGCCGAGGTGGGGCAGCTCTGCGCCAAGCCGAGGAAGACGGCGGAGCTGCACGCCGTGGCGAGGGCCTCTGGGGTGCCCGTGGGAGACGTGCTGGAGAGCCTCGCTGCGGAGCTGGAGCATGGACCGGCCATGTTCGACGTCAGGTTGAACGTTCCGGAGAACTCGTACGGTGGGATCGCCGCCATGGCGTCGTGGTTGGCGGTCTGCAAGGCCACCCGGGTCGGCGACGCTGCCGTGCTCTGCGAATCTCCCATCCAGGCGTAGTTAATATGTCTACATGATTCTCCGTACGTTATTGCAGCGTGTTGCATGGCGTTTTTTTTTACTTAGCTAGGATTATAGTTCTGTTCGATCGGTCTCTTCGTTTTTGTCTATTTAATTTTGTTATGCGGATAGTGCAGTGGTACATGCATGGATTATAGTTCTGCAATGTTCGTTCTCTCTGGCTAGCTAGGCATCACGCAATGTACACGACGACGAAACACTTCGAAGCCCCAACCCGAAAAGAAATAGGGCACGCGCGCCTAGCTCTGGGGCTACGTACTTAGACTTAACTAAATATTAGTCATCGTAACATTATCAAGTTATAGTTACAATTTAGTTAAGTCATGTGTAACACTCATACACCAGCACAAATCTTTAAGCAAATTCAATGGTGTGGATATTCTTTCTCAGTTACAACCCACTTGCAACCAGAAAAATCTCTGTTATAACACACTACAACTAGAAAAATCTCAGTTGCAATCCACTTGCACTGCAACTGTCATATCAGCACGCGAGGCAAATCTATTGATCAAGGAGACGACATAGACATAATATAAATCAACCGTCTATTTTTTTTATAGCAAATCCGAAAGAAATAAGTGTCACGGGCTTTTGCCAATTATTAATCCAGCGGCAAAAACCTACATATGTAGCTTCAGACGGCTAAAGTCGTTGTGTTAAAAAGGTACTACATCAATCTCTACTTCGACAAATTTTGTTCGGCTTCGGTAGTGGAGGGGCCAGGATGACGATGCGACTTCGGCTCGCTCCAGTGCTCGTAGTAGGTAGTCCAAAGACCTATTTATAGTTTTTATTAATGTTGGTGTTTTTTGTACTGCTTTTGATGATGATTAATAGATCGGCGGTCCTTTTCGCAGAAAAAAAAGATACTACCTCCCATTCAAAATAAGTGTCGCAACTTTATATAGGTATAATAAATAGAATGCTATTTTTAAGGTTTAAACGCTCTGGCATTTTGATTAGAAGAGAGAAAAAGTATTTACAAAGGTGCCTCGAGAGGCAAATGCCCTAAGGCCCAAAAAATGACTACCAAGGCGAAACTACGACACCCGGTCTCTGGGGTCATCCGAGTGCGCGAGAGCTCTCATACCAATCTCGTCGTGGATAATATGCACCACATCCAACACCGGCAATGCCTTATTTCTAAAAACTCTCCTATTTATTTCTTTCCAAACTCTTCAGATGATGTAGCAAATAATGCCACTCATCTTCTTCTCATTTTTCGGGAGGAGATCCACCATAGGTCGGAAGTGTGATCTGCTGTGCCCGTAGGCCGAGGGTGAACCAAAAGGCAATAAGAACATTGCCAAAATCGGGATTCACCTTCCCGCAAAAATCCACAAAACCTTGATCCATATTTTTTTTGGGTACCATGTATGTGGTGACTTTGAGTTGGAGAATTAATCAACCCAAGAGGCCTCATATCAAAGGACCAAGGCCAATATTTAGTTATAGAAGCGAGTGCAACGTAATAGAAATAAAAAATCGCAATGATTTTTTTTATCATGGTTTGTTTAGCACGAAGCAGTTAGACCTACGCGGTAAACCATCCCTCGATATAGGTGGACTTTTTCCACGCAGAGTCTCCAGCCAGTCCAACCCAATAAACAATTCAAGTCCTTCGCAGTAACACGCATGCATGCTGTGTTTGCGATTGCAGCCATCTTGCTTTATATTTTGAAAACAGATAATCGTAGCCATGGCAAGCGTGACGGGCACTAATCTGGGCAAGTAACCATCGGAGCTAAGCTACTAATAAATGGCGATGGCTTAGCTTAGATATTTATGGCGGTCAACTTTCCCGGAATTCCCATCCAAGTAAGATAAGGCGGCTTTGCTTGAGCTCAGATTCAGCTCCTCTCCAGGTCCGGTAGGATTTGACGGAATCGCATGGTTGGCCATAAAACTTACCAGTGGTGAGCTCTTTGGTTACTGATCTTCAAAAAAGGATATAGGAAATTACATTGTATGAGGGAATTGATGATGCTCAAGCAGGTCAACACTGTACAGGAATACAAAATACAGTTCACCCAACTTGTGTATCAAATCCAGCTATATGATGGCACAATGAGTGAGACGTTGTTAGTCACACGTTTTATTCTGGGCTTGAGAGAAGACATAAGAGCAGCCGTGGAGATGCAGATTCCTCAAACAGTGCAGAGGGCAGCTGAGTATGCACTGGTACAAGAAGCAATTCTGGAACGTACCAAGGTCAGTGGAGCCAAATATAACAAGCCATATGTATCCAAATCCATCCAACAGCGAGTAGAAGCAGCTCCTAAGCAACAATTTGCAGCAGGGGATGTTTGGCGTGCTAAGCAATTAAAGGAGTATCGCCGCGCCAACAATTTGTGCTATGGTTGTGGTGAAAAATATGCCCCTGGCCATGTATGCTCCACTAAACAAGGTGCACAGCTCAGCGCAGTTGCAGTAACTGATGGAGGTGGTATTATTGATGATGCAATGTTGGATGCTATTGCGGGTGAAGAGGCAATGGATGAGGCTGCTGGGTTTTTATCAGCAAATGCTATGGCAGGAACAATAGCAAACAATACAGTAAGACTGCGAGCATTAGTGGGCCATCAAGTTATGCTGCTATTAATTGATTCTGGGAGCTCTCACACGTTTATTGACCAGAAATTGGTGGACCGCCTCAAGTGTGATACTCACAGTTTACCGAATGCCATGCTTGTCAAGGTAGCTAATGGGCAATACATCAGTTGTACCTCTGAGGTTCGCAACTTGGAATGGTGGGTGCAGGGCACAACCTTTAAAACAAACATGAAAGTACTGCCGCTGGGAGGAGGCTATGATGCCATATTAGGCATTGACTGGCTAGCACAATGGGGCTTGATGCAATGCCACTGGGAAAATCAGTGGCTACAGTTTGATTACCACGGCAAATCGGTGACATTACAAGGGATTCCTGATACTCCTCAAACACAACTGCACGAAATATCAGTGGAACAGTTGGAGAAACAAATAAAGGGTAATGAGATATGGGCGATGGCAGTGGTCACCATGATGAGCACACATGACAGCTCCTCCACACATGTGTGTGTTCAAACACTACTAAATAATTTCCAAGATGTGTTTCACGAGCCTAAAGATCTTCCTCCACATAGAACATTCGATCATGCCATATCCTTGCTACCGGACAGCGTACCTGTGAATTCACGGCCATACAGATACTCCCCACAACAAAAAGATGAGATCGAGAGGCAGGTGGCAGAGATGATTGCAGCAGGCATTGTCCTTCCAAGTATGTCCCCATTTGCATCACCAGTGCTTCTCGTGAAGAAGAAAGATGGGACGTGGAGGTTTTGCGTGGATTATCGCAGATTAAATGCATTGACAGTAAAAAGCAAGTTTCCCATGCCGGTGGTTGATGAGCTTTTAGATGAATTAGCGGGTACACAATGGTTTTCAAAACTTGACCTACGGGCAGGTTACCATCAGATAAGAATGGTGGAGGCTGATGAAGCAAAAACAGCTTTTAAGACTCACCATGGCCAGTTCCAGTTTCGAGTCATGCCGTTTGGCCTAACCAACGCACCTGCCACTTTCCAGTGCCTTATGAACTCAGTTTTTGCACCTCACATCAGAAAATTTGTGTTGGTCTTCATGGATGACATTTTGGTTTACAGTAAAACCCTCGAGGAGCATCTTTTACACCTACAGCAAGTTTTCTCCCTGCTCAGACAACATCAACTGTATGCAAAGATGAGCAAGTGTTCTTTTGCCCAACAGAGTCTCAACTACCTTGGGCACATCATTTCCAACAATGGGGTAGAAACAGAACCAGACAAAACTAGTGCTATGGCAGCATGGCCAGTGCCCACCTCGATAACAGAGTTAAGAGGATTCTTGGGGTTAATCGGATACTATAGGAAGTTTGTTCGGAACTATGGCATCATGGCCAAACCCCTCACAGCTCTGCTCAAGAAAAACTCGTTTAAATGGACGAAGCAGCACAACAAGCATTTGACGAGTCTTAAGCAAGCTATGATCACTACACCTGTGCTAACTCTCCCCGATTTCTCGAAGCCTTTACGTATTGAGACTGATGCTTGCGCTTCTGGTATTGGAGCTGTCTTGAGTCAAAATGGACATCCAGTAGCATACTATAGCAAAGCTTTGGGTCAGGCAAATCAAAAACTCAGCATATATGAGAAGGAGTTTCTTGCTATTATGATGGCTATCGATCGGTGGAGACCTTATATAGCTCGAGGTCCATTTGTCATCAAAACTGACCACCGCAGTTTGTGTCACCTAGAAGACCAAGTGCTCACATCTGACTTACAGAGAAAAGCAATGACGAAGCTCGTTGGATTGCAATTCAAATTCCAGTTCAAGAAAGGTGTAGATAATAAGGCGGCGGATGCTCTATCAAGAGTGGGCCATGTGTTTGCTGTTCAGGCCATTTCTACTGCCCAGCCGATTTGGCTTCAAGAAATTCTGAACTCTTATGCTGTAGACACTCAAGCACAAGGTTTATTACAGAAACTTGCAGTCTCAGCCACAGCTGAACCACCATTTTGTTTGGCCAATGGCATAATTAAACACAGGGACAAAATATGGGTGGGAGCAAATACAGGCATGCAAACCAGACTCATTGAAGCATTTCATTCTACGCCTATTGGGGGCCATTCTGGCCACATACCAGCGAGTTCACAAAATCTTTCATTGGTCAGGCATCAAACAGTCTGTCAACAACTTCGTTCAACAATGTCAGATCTGCCAACAAGCAAAACATGAGCACTGTAAGTACCCTGGATTGTTGAGCCCCCTCCCTGTTCCAGCTGGTGCGTGGGAAGATTTATCCATGGACTTTATTGAAGGGTTGCCTAAATCCAAAGGTTACACATCAATTCTTGTAGTTGTAGACAGATTTACCAAATACAGCCATTTCATACCACTTAAACACCCATACTCGGCCACTACAGTAGCTCAAGAGTTCTTGGATCATGTAGTGAAGTTACACAGCCTACCTGTCACTATCACCTCAGATAGAGATAAAGTTTTTACAAGCAAATTTTGGCAAGGTCTTTTTGACAAATGGGGCACGAAATTGCAAATGTCCACGGCATACCATCCGCAGACGGATGGTCGGACCGAACGGGTAAACCAGGTGTCCGGAGATGTATTTGAGAACAGGCGTAGCGGACACACCAACAGTTTGGGTTTCTTGGTTACCACTCGCTGAGTTTTGGTACAACACGGCTCAACACTCCTCACCTGGGCTGCTCACCATTCAAAGCTGTGTATGGCAGAGAGCCAAATCTGGGCCAGTTTACTTCAGTAGACTCATCTGCTCATGCTGACTTGCAGACATGGCTCAAAGAAAAGCAGCACCTCTCTCAGTTTCTTCGACAACATCTGCTCCGTGCTCAGGCCAAAATGAAAGCTGAGGCGGATAAGAATAGAACACCTCGGGAGTTTCAAGTTGGTGATGCTGTGTTTCTAAAGCTGCAGCCTTATGCACAGTCCTCGGTGGTAAACCGTCCTTATCCCAAGCTTTCGATGAAGTTTTTCGGGCCATTCACCATTCTGGAGAAGATTGGTCAATCAGCATACAAGTTACAGCTCCCGGAGACAAGCATGGTTCATCCAGTATTCCATGTCTCTCAACTGAAGACACATGTACCAGATCACACACCGGTGTTCAACACTCGCCCGATCCTCTCGCCAATGGATACAGCTGAACTGCAGCCGGAGGAGATTCGGACCGTCGCTTGGTGAAGAAAGGTAATGCAGCTCTCTTGCAAGTATTGATTCGCTGGACTAACTTACCTGCTACATGTGCGACCTGGGAAGACTACGATGTGGTGCATCATCGTTTTCCAGCTGCACCAGCTTGGGGACAAGCTGGCTCTCCAGGGGGCAATACTGTAACGGCTGCTGCGCTGAAGCTACGAGCTGCCGTTCCAGGGACGCATAAGATGAAGAAGATCGAAGCATGGGAATCAACGGAGGAATTGAACCAGGAAGCTAGTGGGCCGGATGTCGAGTAGTGGGCCGTGGGCTTGTAGAGAGAAGGAAGGAGTGTGTGTGGTGCGTAGTTATAAGCACGAGATTCCAGTGTAATAGACAGCTAAGAAAAGAAAAGGAAAAAGATATCGTCCCTGACCTTCTCTCTGTTCTTCTTCTTCCCCAAGTCTCGATTTCATCTCTGAGAATCTCCAGTCCCAAATCCGTTGGTCCTCGACCTCGGCAAGGACATTACAACTGTATATATTATGAATAAACTGGTCACAATCCCTCGATTTGGATAGTTCGTGATAATTCTAGATATGCAAGTCGTTTGATCTTGTGATATGTAAGCACCACCGTACTTTTGTCCTGAATTCACCATATTTTCTACACAATTGTACTTGATATCTTGACCCTCGGCCACCGAGTGCATGGCATCCCCTCCGAGATTTCTGATAAGACATTGAGCATGTGTGTCTCATCTTCCGCCCGTCGCTTGATTTCTATCGATTTGAGCTTCTTGCACCAGGAAACAGGTGGTTGGCTTTGCGAAACCTGTTGCCTCCTCTCCATCCCCTTCTTAACCGAGTCATCTAAAAACTATGGTTGGCGTACAAGTGTCAATGCATGTAAAATTGCAAACCCAAAACGAAGGGACAAAATTAAGCAAGTGCAATGAAAGAGTACAACGTACAATGCACTGGTGCAATCCAAGCTTCTCCAAGTTAGGCGTGCTCCGGAGGATGCTTGTCAAGACCAGGATGCTGGTTCCGACACCACATTCTTCCATGAGCAGTGTCTTCAAATTATGGAGCACCGGAAATTCTAGAAATTCTTCTGCTTGCAATGATTCCTGGGAAAGAAAAGGATCGGACGTGTAACTTCCATAGGATTAAAAAAATGCTAAACCATATAAGTTGATTGGAGAGTAGTACCTCGACGGTGAAGCCCGAGAGATGTAGATTTGCGACGTTGGGGAGGAAAGCTATGAAGCTGCACACGGACTTCACGAAGTCAAGCTTGAGCGCTTGCCAAAGCGGCCGGTCTGGGTGGTGCTTGTATAGGCCGGTGAGCCGGATCGACGCGTCGGCGAGCAATGGCAGTGGCTGTGGGTCGAATGCTACAGCGTCGGCGTGGTAATAGTACCGCCAGCGATCATATGGTATCTCGAGGCGGATGGAGGCGAGGCGTGGAGCCATGAGCATGAGGGGTCCGGCTCATAGTAGCCATGTTCCCGGTACGGTGGGAACGAGGGACGGGAACGGGGGACGGGATTCGGAGGCTGGCAAAACAAGGGTACAGTGGGGGTATACATCTCTCGATCGATTTTTCGATGGAGGGGACGTGAATCAATCAATTTCGGGACGATGAACCCGGTACGGGAGGGTGAATCGGGAACGCGAACCTTGCCTCCCTCAGCCTCATGCGGGAAGAAAGAAGAAGAGAATGGAAGTGCAGGGAGGCGGAAGGAGTCCTTCGAAGGACACTTGCTATTGCTATCACCGTATAAAACAGGATCCAATTGATTGATGGGATGATTGATTGTTCCTTTGATCGAGGTACATAACTGCATATACCTGTGAACAAGGAAGTGAATCGGCGGTTGCCTAATTGATTCATTCCATTCATTAGCCTTCCCTTTTCAATACGGATGCAGCATCGATTAATCTTCCATTTCCGTACCCATCGACTCAATCTGAAACGCAAATCTAGCAACTGGGATCGCTGAATCGGGAAGAACTACCGATCATCCGGGAACGCGTACCGGCCACCGAATCGTACTGAATCGTACTTCGTCCCCGAACCCCGATTCGGTACGGTGATTCCGATTCATGGAACGGTATACCGTTCCCCGTTTCCTGCTACTATGGTCCGGCTCCGGTGCCGTAGGTGCTTGGGCTGATGACGGCGAGGCTCCGAAGCGTGGGCGAGGCGACGACGTTTATGTACATACGGCAGCTCTCCATGTGGAGCTCCTCGAGCACCGGGCAGTAGTGGCCGAGGTCCTTGGTGAAGCCCTCGATGATCTTGACATGCACGAGGTGCAGCGTCGTTAGGCGGCTGGTGAATTTGGCTGAACGCGAGACCGGCATGCTTTGTCGCCGGATGACGGTGGTGTGGCTGGCGGCGCGGATGTCGATGGTCGTCGGAGCGTGCCGGAGTCCTTGGTGGATCCACCGGCCGGAGGCGCGAAGTTGCCTCGAGGAGGTGCAGGCGGAAGGCGTCGATCTGCGTGTCCGGCGAGATCGATGCCGGGATCTTGTCGACCAAGTCCGCGAAACGCTCCCACGTTTCGTCGGCGAACTCCCGCTCGTCGATGTTGATGCACGGCAAGGGCAAGTCGCGCCACGGGTGCCTCCACCGCCGCGACAGCGAGGCTCGTCCGGGCGGCACGCCGGGAGTCCAGGCCGGAGAGTATGACGTGCAGGAGGCAGTCCGGCAGGTCGCTCAGCCGGTCATCGGAACGGCGGCGCTTGCCTCGAGAGATCATCTCGACGGGAGCGCCTGGTGGCATTACGGGGAGTCGCACTACTGTACGGTCCATATTTAGGGGCACTTCAAAGTGCCCCAATAGGTAGCCAAAGTGCCCCTAATTACTTTTAGGGGCACTATGAAAAGTGCCCCGGATGCTTGTGTCCCTAAATGTATTTGGGGCACTTTGAATGAAATGCCCCAAATACATTTAGGGGCAGTTTGAAAAGTGCCTCTAAAGGTTTTTAGGGGCAGTTTGAAAAGTGCCTCTAAATGTCTTTAGAGGCAGTTTGAGATGTGCCTCTAAATGTCTTTAGAGGCAGTTTGAAAAAGTGCCTCTAAATGTCTTTAGAGGCAGTTTGAGATGTGCCTCTAAATGTCTTTAGAGGCAGTTTGAAAAAGTGCCTCTAAATGTCTTTAGAGGCAGTTTGAGATGTGCCTCTAAATGTCTTTAGAGGCAGTTTGAAAAAGTGCCTCTAAATGTCTTTAGAGGCAGTTTGAGATGTGCCTCTAAATGTCTTTAGAGGCAGTTTGAAAAAGTGCCTCTAAATGTCTTTAGAGGCAGTTTGAAAAGTGCCTCTAAATGTCTTTAGAGGCAGTTTGAAAAAGTGCCTCTAAATGTCTTTAGAGGCAGTTTGAAAAGTGCCTCTAAATGTCTTTAGAGGCAGTTTGAAAAAGTGCCTCTAAAGACATTTAGAGGCAGTTTGAATCACATCATCCAACATAAACAAGAATCTGGAATTTATGGGTTCTCATAGTAGAATGGTGAAAGAAAAACCACATTTGATTGCATGACGTTGCCGCAAATGATGATTGCTAAGCATATATTGCCCTGCAAATGTATGGGTCAGTGAGTAGTTAACCACCTGTTCAATGTAAGAAACTGAACTTACGGCTAAACTAGTGTTTTGCATTCATCAATAATACACCATAGTTATCAGGAGCTTCTTCTAACTGAATGATGTCATCTCTTCACCATAGTTATCAGGAGCTTCTTCAGATATTTCAAGATCAAGCTCCTCTGCTACTGCAGCATCAATTGATTCGTCTTCCTGTGCAGTCAAGTTAGGATTGCTTGCTGAAGCAACATCATGGATGTTTAACTGGTCCTCCAAGAAACTGACACCATTGCTACCTGGGGCTTCTTCATCCACTACAACATCACCTAGTGCCTGTGCAGTCAAGTCAGGATGAACAGACGTAAGAGAAATTTCCACTTCAGATGTGAGAAATATTCACATATAAACCACTAGCAGGTTCGGGGTAAGTTAAGGAACACACCTGGCTTGCTTGGAGCTGTCGGCGCTCCGAGCCTTCATTCAAATAATCGAAGCAGTACGAGGCGCATATATGGAATGGGTTGCAAGCATTTGGATCGACCTTCCAGTTTCGCATCGGTGCAATGTCCTTCCCATCTGGAAGGGCACTAATATGAGTTAATCCAATAAAAACTGAAATGGAAAAATTAAAACAAAGCCCAGTTGAGCATCTTCAGTTTGGAAGAATCAGACAGGGCATAAAATTGAGCATTTTCTCCAGAAATAAATAAGACATCTTTAGGTAGGGGCACACACAAATGTGGCAAGCCTTCCCTTGTATGAGGCATAAAATTCCTAGCAGTAGCAATTGACAGTACTCTAGTTTCACAGTAGTAAACGGCAGGACTCTAGTTTGATAGTAACTACTCTTGTTTAATTCAAAGAATAACAGTAGCAACTCACAGTAACTTGTTATATTTTTACTCCATTGAGTAGCAGTACAATATTGACACTAACTTGCAATATTTGCAGGAGTAGAAGAATATTCAGAGCATGAGAACATTGACAACAACTTCCAATATTTGTAGGAGTGTAACATTATGATTCCACTGGTTTCTGAACTTGCAGCGCCGCTTAACAATGTTGAAAGTTTATACAAATAACAATGGCTATTTTTTCAGTCGCATTCTTAACTCCATAACTTTAAGCTTTGGTTGAAGTTATCCTCCAGCTTAAAACCTAACAAAGCTACATCATGGATACAGCATGGTATGGCATATATAACAATTAACTAGATTATTTATTGCCACGATGTTTTGCACATAACATACAACGAAATTATCCCAAACCGGTACTGTACTGCAGTGGAACTCAAATCAAGATCTCACATCACTGACTTGTACATCATTATCTTATTACTCCCATGGTTTTAAAGGCGTCGCCTTGGCGTCGCCTCAGCGTCCAGGCGCTCCCCCTCCGCCTTAGAAAAACGCCCGCCTTAGGCGCCTAGGCATCGCCTAAGCGTCAGAGCGCCCCCCCCTTCGCCTTAGGACGCCTTGGCGCCTTTAAAACCATGATTACTCCCACCTGGCCAGTAAATATGTATAGAGCCAAAACTGACATCACCCACTCACTTGTCAAATAAAACACTCAACGCACAAGTGAATAATGCAGCAGCTGCCAAAAGCTCTTGTGCAGAAATTTACAAGAACAAGTATATATATCATCGGCAAAAACTCAGGTATATATATCATGCACTTACTGGTGCAATATGTTGTGGGTATACTTCATAGGTGTACCATCGACAGTGCTTAGATCCGGCAAGCCCGGGTGGCCCACAGACGGTGATGAGGCATGTGGCCCATCGGGCGGCCCAGTTGCTGTTGATCATGAAGGGAGAAGTCCAGCCCGGGATCGGCAGGCCGGATCCGTAC
>NC_061509.1:277467134-277501627 GCF_022539505.1 Lolium rigidum
CCCCAAGCTTAGACTATTCACTCTTCTTGATCATAGTATATCATCCTCCTCTCTTGACCCTTGAAAACTTCCTCCACACCAAACTCAAAACAAACTCATTAGAGGGTTAGTGCATAATCAAAAATTTCACATGTTCAGAGGTGACACAATCATTCTTAACACTTCTGGACATTGCACAAAGCTACTGGAAGTCAATGGAACAAAGAAATCCATCCAACACAGCAAAAGAGGCAATGCGAAATAAAAGGCAGAATCTGTCAAAACAGAACAGTCCGTAAAGATGAATTTTAAAGTGGCACCAGACTTACTCAGATGAAAATGCCCATATTGAATGAAAGTTGCGTACATATCTGAGGATCACGCACGTAAATTGGAAGATTTTCCTGAGTTACCTACAGAGAATTAGGCCCAGATTCGTGACAGCAAGAAATCTGTTTCTGCGCAGTAATCCAAATCTAGTATGAACCTTACTATCAAAGACTTTACTTGGCTCAACAAATGCAATAAAATAAGATAAGGAGAGGTTGCTACAGTAGTAAAAACTTCCAAGACACAAATATAAAACAAAGTACTGTAGTAAAATAAACACATGGGTTATCTCCCAAGAAGTGCTTTCTTTATAGCCATTAAGATGGGCTCAGCAGTTTTAATGATGCACTCCCAGGAAATAGTAGTTGAAGCAAAAGAGAGCATCAAGAGGCAAATTCAAAACACATTTAAGTCTAACATGCTTCCTATGCATAGGAATCTTGTAAGTAAACAAGTTCATGAGGAGCAAAGTAACAAGCATAGGAAGATAAAACAAGTGTAGCTTCAAAAATTTCAGCACATAGAGAGGCATTTTAGTAACATGAAAATTTCTACAACCATATTTTCCTCTCTCATAATAACTTTCAGTAGCATCATGAGCAAACTCAACTATATAACTATCACATAAAGCATTCTTATCATGAGTCTCACGCATAAAATTATTACTCTCCACATAGGCATAATTAATTTTATTAATTGTAGTGGGAGCAAATTCAACAAAGTAGCTATCATTACTATTCTCATCAAGTGTAGGAGGCATAGAATTATCATCATAAAAATTACTCTCCATAGTAGATGGCACCAAAAGACCACTATCATTATAATCATCGTATATGGGATGCAAAGTATCATCAAAGAAAATTTTCTCCTCAATGCTTGGGGGACTAAAAATATCATGAAAACCAGCTTCCCCAAGCTTAGCATTTTCCATATCATTAGCAACAATGGTGTTCAAAGCGTTCATACTAATATGTTCCATAGGTTTTTTAATTTTAGCATCAAACCATCCATGTCTTAAATCAGGAAATAGAATAAGAAGCTCATTGTTGTCCATTATGCCAAACTAGTGTGAACAAGAAACAAAAAGATGCAATTGCAGGATCTAAAGGAAATAACTTCGAGTACTTACAACGGCGAAAATAGCTTAGTAGCCGAGATCCGGAGTGTGAGTACCTTTTACCTTTCCTCCCCGGCAACGGCGCCAGAAAATAGCTTGATGTCTACGCCCCCTCCTTTTCCTGTAGACAGTGTTGGGCCTCCAAGAGCAGAGGTTTGTAGAACAGCAGCAAGTTTCCCTTAAGTGGATCACCCAAGGTTTATTGAACTCAGGGAGGAAGAGGACAAAGATATCCCTCTCATGCAAACCCTGCAACCACAAAGCAAGAAGTCTCTTGTGTCCCCAACACACCTAATAGGTGCACTAGTTCGGCGAAGAGATAGTGAAATACAGGTGGTATAAATAAGTATGAGCAGTGGCAACGGCACTAGAAAAGTGCTTTGCCCAGGACAGTAAACAAGCGAGTAGTAACGCAAGCAGTAGTAACGCAGTAAAACAGTAAACAAGCAGCGATAGCAGTATTTAGGAACAAGGCCTAGGGATTAGACTTTCACTAGTGGACACTCTCAACTTTGATCACATAACAGAATGGATAAATGCATACTCTACACTCTCTTGTTGGATGATGAACACCACTAACTGTGTAGGATTACACGAACCCTCAATGCCGGAGTTAACAAGCTCCACAATATTCAATGTTCATATTTAAATAACCTTAGAGTGCATGACAGATCAACACAACTAAACCAAGTACTAACATAGCATGCACACTGTCACCTTCACACTATGTAGGAGGAATAGATCACATCAATACCATCATAGCAATAGTTAACTTCATAATCTACAAGAGATCATAATCATAGCCTACGCCAAGTACTAACACGGATGCACACGTTGTCACCATTACACCGTGCAGGAGGAATAAACTACTTTAATAACATCACTAGAGTAGCACATGGATAAATTGTGATACAAAACACATTGCAATCATAAAGAGATATAAATAAGCACTTCACTATGCCATTCATAACAGATGAATAAGTATTCGTGAAATATAGCCTAAGAGACCCACACGGTGCACACCATCGTCACCTTTACACACGTGGGACAAGGAGTCTCCGGAGATCACATAAGTAAAACCCACTTGACTAGCATAATGACATCTAGATTACAAGCATCATCATATGAATCTCAATCATGTAAGGCAGCTCATGAGATTATTGTATTGAAGTACATAGGAGAGAGATTAACCACATAGCTACCGGTACAGCCCCGAGCCTCGATGGAGAACTACTCCCTCCTCATGGGAGACAAGCAGCGTTGATGGAGATGGCGGTGCTATTGATGGAGAAGCCTTCCGGGGCACTTCCCCGTCCCGGCGGCGTGCCGGAACGGGAGACTCCTATCCCCCAGATCTTGGCTTCGCGATGGCGGCGGCTCTGGAAGGTTTCTCGTACCGTGGCTTTTTCGTATCGAAGTTTTAGGTCGAGGGGCTTCTTATAGGCGAAGAGGCGGCGTCAGAAGGTCAACGGGGCGACGACACCACGGGGGGCGCGGGCCACCCTGGGCCGCGCCGGCCTATCATCTGGGGGGCCTGTGTCCCCTCTCTCGGCGGCTCTCGGGTGTTCCGGATGCTTCCGGGGATTCTAAGATGCCGGGCGTTGATTTCGTCCGATTCCGAGAATATTTCCTTACTAGGATTTCGAAACCAAAAACAACGAAAACAACGAATCGGCCCTTCGGCATCTCGTCAATAGGTTAGTTCCGGAAAACGCATAAATATGACATATAATGTGTATAAAACATGTAGATATCATCAATAATGTGGCATGGAACATAAGAAATTATCGATACGTCGGAGACGTATCAGGTGTCGGAATAGAGACTTCTGTCCCCTGAATTGGAGTTTCGTGATGGTGGCGGCGCCCCTGGAGTCTTTCTGGAGTTTCGTCCATTGGTATCGATGTTTTAGGCCAGGACGACTTAAATAGGCGAAGAGTCAGAGTCGGAGGGGCCACGGGCTCCCCTCATAGTAAGGCGGCGCGCCCCCCTTGGGCCGCACCGACCACACGTGTGGGGCCCCCAGGGCACCCTCTGGTCCCCCTCTGACTTTCTGGAAGGTTCCGGAAAAAATAAGTTGTTTGGTCTTTGTTTCGTCGAATTCCGAGAATATTGCCCGAACAGCCTTTCTGGAACCAAAAAAACAGCAGAAAACAGGAACTGGCACTTCGGCATCTTGTTAATAGGTTAGTTCCAGAAAATGCATAAAAACATTATAAAGTGCAAGCAAAACATGTAAGTATTGTCATAAAACAAGCACGGAACATCAGAAATTATAGGTACGTTGGAGACGTATCAATCATCAGTGTGGTTTCTCGAATCAATCGAATCGTTCAAAAATGGACACCAAACACATCACGGGTAATATAATTCACATGATCCATTCAATAAAGTTTGGTACATTAAATTATTACACATCATTTCTTCCCTTGTGTCCCTGCTTGCTTACGATTGTGCCGTATCCATGGAGCATCCTCATCGTTTAAATTAATGCTTGGATCGGTGTTCACTTTGAAGGGCGGAATTTCAGCAAACATATTATAATCTTCTGACATGTCTGTCTTGTCCTCCACTCCCACGATGTTTCTTTTCCCTGAAAGAACAATGTGGCGCTTTGGATCATCGCATGATGTATTGATCGTTTTCTTATCTTTCCGTTTCCTCGGTTTGCTACTCATGTCCTTCACATAGAAAACCTGAGCGACATCTTTCGCTAGGACGAATGGTTCGTCAAGGTAACCAAGATTGTTGAAATCCACCATTGTCATTCCGTATTGCTGGTCCACCTTTACCCCACCTCCTATTAGCTTGAACCATTTGCACCGGAACAAAGGGACCTTAAAGGAGGGTCCATAGTCAAGTTCCCATATCTCCTCTATGTAACCATAATATGCGACCTTTTGCCCATTCTCGGTTCCTACATCAAAGAGGACACCACTGTTTTGGTTGGTGCTCTTTTTATCTTGGGTGATCGTGTAAATGTATTCCCATTTATATCGTACCCTTGGAAAGTCGTTATAGTTGAAGATGGTGTCTTGGCCAACATGTACAGCTGATCTACAACATCAATGTCATTCATTAAATGTTTTCTCAACCAACTGCCGAAAGTCTCCATGTGGGCCTTCCTAATCCAGGATTTAGGCTTCCCCGGGTTGTCCGAGCGTAAAATATTCTTGTGTTTCTCAAAGTATGGAGCCACCAAGCTGGAATTGGTCAGAACTGTGTGGTGTGCTTCAGTCATAGAATGGCCGTCCATACATATCGTTGATTTCCTTCCGATCGTGCCTTTTCCACTTAGTCTCCCCTCATGCCGCAATCGAGGAAGACCAATTGGCTTAAGGTCAGGAACAAAGTCAACACAAAACTCAATTACCTCCTCATATCCATAGCCCTTGGCGATGCTTCCTTCTGGCCTAGCACGGTTACGAACATATTTCTTTAATACTCCCATGAACCTCTCGAAGGGGAACATATTGTGTAGAAATACAGGACCGAGAATGGAAACCTCTTTGACTAGGTGAACCAGGAGGTGCGTCATAATATTGAAGAAGGATGGCGGGAACACCAACTCGAAACTGACAAGACATTGGACCACATCGTTCTGTAACCATGGTAGAACTTCTGGATTGATTACCTTCTGAGAGATTGCATTGAGGAATGCACATAGCTTCACAATGGCTACTCGAACATTTTCCGGCAGGAGCCCCTCAAAGCAATCGGAAGCAATTGCGTCATAATCACGTGGCGTCGTGAGACTTCAGGTTTTGGAACTTTTTTCTCCGCCATGTTTATTATTCCCTTTATATTGGACGAGAATCCGGACGGGACCTTCGTATCGCTCAGGCATTCAAAAAAGATGACCTTCTCTTATTTGGTCAGAGCGTAGCTGGCACGACCTTGAAACCATTCCGGATGCCGGTCATCAGGGTCTTTCAAACGTTGCTGGTCCTGCCGTGCTTCCTTTGTATCATTTGTCTTCCCATACACGCCCAAGAAGCTTAGGAGGTTCACACAAATATTCTTCGTAACATGCATCACGTCGATTGCAGAGCGGACATCTAGGACTTTCCAATATTCTAGCTCCCGAATATAGATTTCTTCTTCCACATGGGTGCGTGCCCGTCGGCTCCCTTCGGAACCGATTGTCCGCCGAGACCCTTTCCAAAGATGACTTTCAAATCCTTGACCATATCAAATACCTCAGCACCAGTGCGTTCCACAGGCTTCGGCCGGTGATCTGCCTTGCCGTTGTAATGCTTGCCTTTCTTTCTTACTGGATGAATTTTCGGAAGAAATCGACGATGTCCAAGGTACACGTTCTTCTTACAATTTGGCAAATGTACACTTTCAGTCTCATGTAAGCAGTGCGTGCATGCATTGTATCCCTTATTTGACAGTCTCGAAAGGTTACTAAGAGCAGGCCAATCGTTGATGGTTACGAAAAGCAACGCTCGCAGGTCAAATTCCTCTTCTTTGTGCTCATCCCACACGCGGACACCAGGTCTGCCCCACAACTGTAAAAGTTCATCAACTAATGGCCTTAGGTACACATCGATGTCGTTGCCGGGTTGCTTCGGACCTTGGATGAGCACTGGCATCATAATGAACTTCCTCTTCATGCACAACCAAGGAGGAAGGTTGTAGATGCATAGAGTCACGGGCCGAGTGCTATGGCTGGAGCTCGCTCGCCAAAAGGATTCATGCCATCTGTACTTAGACCAAATCTTATGTTCCTTGCGCCGGCTGCAAAATCTTTGAACTCTCTCGTCGATCTTTCTCCATTGCGTTCCATCCGCGGGGTGTCCGAACTCCCCGTCCGACTTACGGTCCTCTTTGTGCCATCGCAACAACTTGTCATGCTCTTTGTTCCTGAACGGACGTTTCAACCGTGGTATTATAGGAGCATACCACATCACCTTGGCGGGAACCCTCTTCCCGGGTTTCTCGCCCTCAACATCGTCACCGGGGTCATCGCCTCGATCTTATAACACAATGCGAGTGCATACCGAACATTCATTCAAATTCTCGTATTCACCGCGGTAGAGGATGCGATCGTTGATACATGCATGTATCTTCGTAACCTCTAAACCTAGAGGGCGAGACAACCTTCTTTGCTTCGTACGTATCGGCGGGCAACTCGTTATTCTTTGGAAACATATTCTTCAACATTTTCAGCAAATCTTCAAATGCCAAGTCAGCTACACCTGCCTGTGCCTTCCATTTCAGCAAATCCAGTGTGCAGCCCAGCTTTTTCAGACCATTATCGCATCCTGGGTACATCGACTTTTTGTGATCCTCTAACATGCGATCCAAATTCTCCCTCTCCTTTTCAGTTTCGCAGCGTCTCCGTGCATCAGCAATGGTCCGACCAAGATCATCAGCGGGCTCATCACGTGCCTCTTCTTCACCTTCCCCTTCACCTTCGACATCCTCCATGAAAGTATCACCGAAATGATCAAGATAGTTTTCATCGATGAAATCATCCCCTTCTTCATCTTCTTCCATTATAACCCCTCTTTCTCCATGCTTGGTCCAACAATTATAGCTTGGCATGAAACCGTGCCGAAGCAGGTGCAGGTGAACTTCTCTTGAGGAAGAGTAACCCTTCTGATTCTTACAGTCAACACATGGACAGATAACAAAACCCTTCTGCTTATTCGCATTAGCCACTACGAAGAAATCTTTCAAACCCGTAGTGAACTCGCCGGAGAGTCGGTTACCGTACATCCATTGCCGATTCATCTGCATTATTATAATATAAAATATATAATTAACCATCATGCATTTGTTAAACTAACTAGCTACAAACAATAGAAATTAAACAATGAACTACACACATGCATATTTTATCAATGATACATATGAAAGGTTCAAGTTGCTAACCGCGATCGAGGAGGAAAAAATAAATGAGGAAGCTCAAGTGTGGCTCCGGCACTTCATATCATGTTTGTTTCATGCTCTTGGGGCATTTCATCAAACACTTTGTGTGCATAAGAGGAGCCAAAAGCAAACCTAACACCCCCTTGTGAAGTTTGTGAAGAGAAGTGGCACTAAATGACTAAGTGCAGTGGGCTGAACGGTATATATAGGGGTGGGGCTTTAGTCGCGGTTGGCCTGGCCAACCGCGACTAAAGGCCTCCGGGCACCTTTAGTCTCCTACCGTCCACCAGCTGGCCACCGAGCGCCCTGGGCCCAGGCCTTTGGTCGCGGTTCGCCTCCCGAACCGCGACTAAAGACTCCATTAGTCGCGGTTCCTATATTTCGCGACTAATGGGGCTGGACGGAAGCCTCTTTTTCTACCGGTGAATTAATCAAGAAAACAAATCACCAAGACAAAGATGCGGCTAAATGGAGAAACATTTGGGGCTAGTTTGAACATATGGTATGTAAAAGAAGGTAAAGACAGACACATCAGAATGGAGTAGGCCGACACGATGAAACAAAGTTAAGTTGGAGCGTGGAGATCAAGGAAAATCTTGAATAAAAGGTAAGCATAGACATAAACCCAGAACAAACTAGCTAATTTATACGCGATTATACTTCCTACATGAATACCTATTAGAGAACCTAGTAACCTTACGTTGTTCGTGAATATAGGGTAGCTGGGGCTTGCGGAACACCCCGAAGGCACACCTGAACATCATATATATGACTCGGCATATTCAAAATGTACAAAAACATAAAAACTAGAGCATACAAAATAGAATTCACCTAAAAAATGAGTAGGGTTTTTACTGGACATGTTTCCTACTTTATTGATAATTTTAGCAAATTCATTTATATATATTGCTTAAAACGATCTGAAGTTTATTAAGTTTTTCTTAATTTTCTGAAACTTGTTGAAAAAAATGTAATCAAAAGATTATCATTATGAAAAATGATTGGGGTGGAGAATATGAAAAACTCAACAGTTTCTTCCAAATAGTTGGCATAACTCATCATGTTTCCTGTCCATATGCCCATCAACAAAATGGGTTGGCTGAACGAAAACATCATCACATTGTAGAAGTTGGTCTTGCATTACTCGCCAATGCATCTATGGCACTCAAATTTTGCGATGAAGCCTTTCTCACATCCACTTTTCTTATTAATTTACTCCCTACAAAAGTGTTAAATCTCATGACTCCTACAGAAAAACTTCTTGGTGTTAAACCAAACTATGAGTCACTTCGTATATTTGGGTGTGCTTGATGGCCTAACCTTCGACCTTATAACACTGGCAAACTTTCTTTTCGTTCAAAACAATGTGTCTCCTTCGGTTATAGAACTCTCCACAAAGAGTTTAAATGTCTAGATGTGACCGCTGGTTGTGTTTACATCTCCCGTGATGTAGTCTTCGATAAGACTTTTTTTCTATTTGCCCATCTTAATCCTAATGCGGGTAGACGACTTCGTAAGGAAATTCTTCTTTTAGCTTCACCTACATCTCTCACATCAAATAATGAGGGGGATCATGTTGATAATTCCATGTTTATTGTGCCCATTGCTACTAATCCTCCACATGAACATGTTAAGTACTCAGAAGATAACAAGTTAACAACCAAGGGGCAAGTGCAATGCCAAGTGAAAATTCTGAAGAAAATTTGAGTGAAAATGTAGAATCCAGAGAAGTACCAGGTACTCATAGTACTTTCTCATGTACTATTCCCCATGCTGATTCTCCTGCAGTTTCTGTTTCAAAATCATCCTCGGATTAGGCGCGGACATTCTGTGGGCATCAGTCTTCCTCCACCGAGCTAGCATCTATGCATCACAGCGGCACTGCGCGTGAATGCTCCACCACCACATCACCACCTGCGACCCCGCCCGGGTCCCTGTGGTCCCTGCCTCCAGGATCCTCTACGCCGAATCATTCTTCGGCTTGCCACAACAACAGCCACATAGGATCCTCTACAAAGCATTGGTCCCCACCACTACGATCCTCTGTGCCGATTAAACCTTCAGCCGGACACAACAATAGCTACACGGGATCATCGACATCGCATGTTGATTCCTTGGCAGTTGGGGTTGTCTCCTTAAGATGATCTACACCAAGAATCCAGTGTCATCATCTGCTGCACGTCCACGTACACGTCTTCAACATGGTATACTAAAGCCAAGAATTTTTACGAATGGAACTATTCGCTATGGTATGCTTACATTTACATCTGAATCACGTAATCCCTCTAAAGCACTTGGAAATAAGTGTTGACAAGATGCCATGAAAGAACAATATGATGCAGTTATGCACAACAAAAAAATGGCATCTTGTGTCACCTTGTTCCACTAAGAATTTGATTGATTGCAAGTGGGTATAGCGCGTAAAGAAAAACTCAGATAATACTATTTGCAGGTACTAAGCACGTCTTGTTGCTAAAGGATTTAAAAAACACTATCATATTGACTATGAGGACACTTTCAATCATGTTGTCAAAGCAGCTAATATTCGTCTTGTATTAGCACTCCCTATTTTCAGGAGAAGGAGCTTACGTCACCTAGACGTGAAGAATGTGTTTCTTCATGGCATTCTGGAAGAGGAGGTTTATATTAAACAACCACCTGGGTTTGAAAATCCACAATATTGACATCATATATGCAAGCTTGATAAAACTATTTATGGTCTCAAACAAGCTTCTCGAGCATGGTATTCCAAACTCAGCTCAAAATTACATGATCTTGGTTTCAAGTCATCCAAAGGAGACACATGTCTATTTATATATCAAAAGAAGGATGCTACAAATTTTCTGTTAATATATGTTGATGAAATTATTGTGACGATCTCCTCTAATCAAGCTAGTTCTGCTTTACTACATGATCTGAGTTCACATTTTTCTCTCAAAGATCTTGGGGATTTAAATTTCTTTCTTGGCATCAAGGTGAAGAAACAACATGATCGACTGGTTCTAACACGAGATAAATATGTTGCTGATTTTATTGCCAAAGTTGGTATGATGAATTGTACCTCGGTGCCTACAACCATGTCTTCGACGAGTAAATTGTCACTTAAAGATGGCGAGCCTCTTTGACCTGAGGACATCACACATTATAGGAGTATCATTGGTGCTTACACATCCAGATATATCTTTTGCAGTCAATAAAGTGTGTAAGTTTCTGCATGCACCAACCTCGACTCACTGGACAACCGCAATAAGAATTCTAAGATATATCAAAGGTACAAGGAGTACTGGTATCACTTTTCAGAAAGACTCATCTACACTTAGTGATTTTTAAGATGGCTGACTGGGCAGTGTGTCTAGATGATTACCACTCTACTGGCGGTTTTGCAATTTTTTTGGGTGAAACTTAATTTCTTAAAGTGCCCACAAACAAGCAACTGTTTCCGCTCAAGCAGTGTAGCCGAATACAAATCTTTAACAAATGCTACTGCTGAGCTTATATGGATGGAAGCTCTCTTTAAAGAACTTGGTGTTCATATGAAAGCATGATCATGCTTATGGTGTGATAATCTTGGTGCCATTTACTTATCCGTTTATCCAGTATTTAATGCTCGCACTAAACACATTGAAATTGATTTCCACTTCCTACGAGAACAATTTGGAAGCAAATTACTTGATGTTCGGTTTATATCCAACAAAGATAAAATTGCAGATGGATTTACGAAAGCATTGCCAGGCAAGGACCTTGATGAGTTCAAGTGTAATCTAAACAATTCCATGGTTTCCAAGGTTTTGATTAAGGGAGGTTTCAAGAGCTTTTATGTTTGTCTCTTTGTTTCTTTTAGGAACTGAACTAGATGGTGTTACTACACCACCGCTTCCTTTCTTCTCCCTGTAACTGCAACCGATCGATGGGGCTCTTCCATTGGCTAGAAAAACGTAACCGAGCCCCTCAACATGGGCATCACTTCTCTCAAAAAACAACATGAAGATTCTGGGTTCACTCGCCCAAAGCATCATCTTCCTTGGTTTGCTTATGATGCCTTCTTTGATTTCTCAAGTATTCTTCATCGCTGATGTAGCCATTCTTGGTGATGTTTAACTGCATAATCAGAGAACTCTTTATCAAGTTTGGCACGAATTTATGGTTATCACATAATTTATTATGGTAAACTAGGGAATATTGATGGTAGTAACAGACGGTGTCAAGTCACCGATGTGGCGGTTTTGTGGCAGAGCATAAAAGCCTGCACTTAAAAGGTTTTGTTGGTGGGCCTCTTCAAAGTGAGTTCACATTTTTCTCTAGTGTGCCATTATGGATTCATATAGAATGTGTGCTAAATTTTCATGGTGATGTTTTTGTGCACATACACAACATATGGGCACCATTTTGAAAAAAAACCACAACATATCGGCAATGCCCTATCTGCATAGCATAGGTCACTGTTTTCAAGGTTCATGGCCATCAAAATCAAATTGTTCATCGTGTGACCAACGTAAGAAGAACAAATTCTTTAACTAGTACCTCTTTCTTAACAACACCCATTAATCCTAGTAACAAAGAGAGCGAGAATGACGCTTTATTAGCATTTTGGAAATTGTTCAATCGATTTTCCCTCTTAACTATTTTTGCGGTGTCGCCACACATCCAGTTTTCTGGGCATGGCGGTTCTTTTGTAGGGGTTCTGGTCATGATTTTGATTTTGCAGGCTTGCCGTGTTTCTATATATTTTCATCCTGTTTGTTCTCCTACATTACCGGCTGATTCTATTATTTCGTTGCGCTCTCAACTTTTGTGGAGCTCTGCTTTTCGGTTGCCTTTCGTGTATCCTTTTACTTCTATCCCTTTTGGGGTGCCGGTTGTTTCCTTTTTCCATCCGCTCATGTCGGTTAACTCCCTTAGTTTCCACCTGTATTATTTTTCACAAACTCCAATATAATTCACCTCCCCGTGTATTCTTCCCATCTCAGTCTTTCAAATAGCCACTCATATGTGTTTTCCACTCAGGGGAACACCTAGATGCACTCGAATTAATCAAGCAAACAAATCACCAAGACAAAGATGCATCCAAATGGAGATACATTTGGGGCTAGTTTGAACACAGGGTATGTAAAAGAAGGTAAAGACAGACACATCAGAATGGAGTAGGTCGACACGATGAAACAAAGTTCAGTTGGAGCATGGAGAGCAAGGAAAATATTGTGTAAAAGGTAAGCATAGTAGACATAAACCCAGAACAAACTAGCTAATTTATACACGACTATACTTCCTACATGTATGCCTACCAGAGCACCTAGTAACCTTGCGTTCTTCGTGAATATATATGACTCGGCATATTCAAAATCTACAAAAAAACATAAAAAACAAGAGCATAAAAAATAGAATTCACCTAAAAAATGAGTAGGATTTGTACTCGACAATGTTTCCTTGAGCCCGAACCTGTATAAATCTTGTAAGTATGCTAACCTCTCAGATCACCATAGGTACGCCACCCCTTTTCACTATTGTGGGAAATTTCTTCGACAGTTACCGGCCTAGTGATCTACAAGATGACGGACATGACTTCTACTTCCCTTGTCCCCGTGGCCTGAGTTGACGACCTGTTACCGAAGGTGTTCAGATGCCTATAGATGAAATATTTTGACAAGTTAATACCAGTAGTTCATTTATGTTGTTTAGGTGATTTTTTAATTGCTTTGAACTTTTGATGACGTTTGCAATTGTAATTTGTTTTTCAACTTTACTTATTTTGTAAAACAATTCACAATAGTATGTACCCTAGTTGCCAAACATGAATATCATATTTTCTTTATTTTAATATTCACTTTAGGAACATTATAAAAGGTGAAAAAAAATTCCCCTCTGCCCAAGTGGGAGCAATGCAATGACCATTCTATTATTTAGCTTTACAACAAACCGCCTGCAAACACACTGTTGCTAGGATGGTGGCGTGGTGAGAGCCAAGATCGAGAAAATGTAGGGCGAGAATGAATTTGATCATCAGTCTTTTTATGGAAACTGGAAGAACAAAGAAACACATGTTTAGGGGCAAATAAGAACCGCAACATATAAAGTATATGTAATGGGCAATGAGTATGATTATTTGATTATGAAAGCCACTGTGCAGCTAAATCTTATTTTGTAAAGTTCATACTAAAAGCGCGAGCCCGTATGATCATAATGATTAAATGGACGATTCAATTGCTTGTACTCCCTCCGTCTCATGAAATTTGTCTTGGATTTGTTAAAATTTGGATGTATCCACACTGTAAATGATTTTGACAAATCTAAGATAATTTTTATGTGATGGAGGGAGTATTACACAGTACCACACTTAATATCCATATAATAACTGAAAAGGAAAAAAATACATCATGCTTCATAAGATAAAATATACTCCTAAGTATTTGTGACATAAAGAAACTATAATTCAAGATGGATCGAATGCCTATTAATTTGGTAAAAGAGAACTTGATATAGTAGAAACAAACTTATAAACCACTCCTGGCCGGCCGGCTAAAAATTTGGAGGCAGCACCCACATTCCATCTGGAGGAACAACACCCACTACGCGGCTTCCAACTGACTTGATAGTAGGTAGGCCACTGCTATCTCTTTCATGTTGCATCTCATATACACGGTTACCATGGCTATCCAAGGTCGCCAGGTACATCACGTCATCAGCGTAGATGCAGTTTCTCTGCACCAAGCCGCGCTCTTCCGCCCCCACATACACCGCCTTTGACCAGTTGTGCCCTACAAACAAGGTGTAGTCACCCAACCTCCTTAGTTCCTCCCACTTATAGCTGTACTGCGACGACGCCACTGCTTCATCGGCGAGCTGAAACACCTTGAAGAAAAGCTCATTGTTGTGCCTCGGATCATGTGACCAACAATTTCGTACCGCCATCGTTAGTTTCCCGTGCAGTTCAAATATGTAGCGAGTATGTCCTAAGGTGCTGCTGCTGCCCTTTCGGATGGACAGCCACTGGGGGTCGCCGGTGACAACAGCCATACCATGTTTGTTCACATCTATTTCAAACCTGATAAGGTCCGCGCGGCCTGTGAGGCCATAGAGCTCACCGTTGTAGAATGCGATGTCCACGAACCTAGCCCCGCCAAGTTGTTTCATGGTCCACCCATCTTCCGGACAGCCGACCCTACATACCGCGATGCTGCAATGGTGGGTGATGGCGGCGAGGATGCAGCCGCTCGAGGTGGGAGGCTCCGAGAAGATTACCTTGCGGACGATGAAGGCGGGCCTCTCCTGTCTCTCAGATAACGGCACCTCGATGCCGGAGAAGAGGTTCAGGACTGCAAAGGTCAGGTTAGGCGCTAGAGTGGCGACCCAGCCGCCGTCGTGAGCTCCCACGAGAAAGCCCCCAAACGTCTCGCTTGGCAGAGCGATTGGCAAGACCTCGGCATCATCGGGACAGTACAGACGTTTCTTCTTCCCATCGTCTTCGTTCTTCTGCAAGGAGAAAATTAGCCACGGCAAGGCAGGCGGCGCTGCCTGCCGCGAAGCAATCGCCGCGGATCGCCAGGACTTGCATACGGCGGCGAAGCGGGTACGGCGGAGCGTGCCCACGAGTTTGGCGCAGACCAGGTGGAGGAGTTCGCCGGGGAGGTCGGACCACTGCGTTGGCTGCGACATGGCCCGCGTGTGCCGACGGTTTGATGACCTACTTAATCAATCTTGGGCCGATTGCTGCTTAATCTGTCAATCCCAACCCTAAGAAGTACATCCGCATATATTTCCTCGCTCGTTTCATATGTCTTTGTTCACACGGACACGGTTTCCGTACCAATAAGCATATGCATTAGTTTTCCGGCCGCGTCACAACTCTCAAATCGTACTACTCCCGTATAAGGCATCTAACTGAATTCCATCCGGGTTCAAATTCGATCGGCCGGCGCCATAAAACACACCACCGGTCTCCTGGCAAACCGGCTCTCGCGCGATCCTTCTCTTCGTGCATGCGTGTCCACAGTGCCATCATGACCGGCTGAGTGGCCTGCCGGACTGCCTCTTGCAGGACGTGCTCTATGAAGGTCTGGTGGTTAAAGCATCTTCAGTCGCGTCCCCCAAACCGTCTCCCAAACCGCGCCGAATTGAGGGTTTGAGGGACGTATTTCGTTCGTGCCGCGTTTAGGGGACGTCGCTCCCCAGTCGCGTCCCCCAAACCAAATTTCGAAGCTTAAGCGAGATTCATCCAAACTTGCCATATATTACATAGATTCGAACGAAATTTGACTAAATTTAAACTAAACCTAATCTAGAAGTACTTGCGGCGGCCGGAGGCGTCGTAGTACTGGTGGAAGTTGTACATGTCGTCGGTGACGACCTCCTGCTTGACGCACTCCTCGACGGGCTCGTCCTTCACCAAGCCGCTTGGTCCTGCCTCGCCGTCGTCGGTGAGGTCCACCAGCGGCTTGCCGGAGTCGCAGATGGACATGGCGATCGCCGCGTCGAGGTCGCCCCTCCAGGCGTCCTTGTCATTCATGGATGCCAAGAACGCCGCCCGCAGCCCTGGGCAGTCCTCGGGGTCGTCGCTGCTGGCGATGAGCCGCTGCTGCCGCTCGTACTCCGCCAGCAGCGCCGCCTGCGACACTTCCTCCGGCTCCTCCTTCACCTCCGGCTTCGGGATGAGGAGGGCGCCGCCGCGCCTCCCTTGCTGCCGCCGGCTGCCACTGCCGCTGCTGCCACGCCTCGTGTTGACGGGCGTCGCCGGCTCCTCCTTCACCTCCCGTTTGGGGACGGTGTAGGGCGCCGACCGGTACGACGAGGACGGCGTCGATCGCGCCGGTCCCGAGGAAGAAGAGTGTGAGGAGGACGAGTACGTCGTCCTCCTCGGCTGCCATTGAGGAGACGGCGGCGGTGACGACGGCATCTCCAACCTTGGAGCGCCGTTGCGGATGCCGCGGATGACGTTGTCGAGGGTGCGCCCCGGAACGCTCCAGAACAGGGCGCGACCGTCCTTGTTCCAGCTGTTGGGGCCACCGACGAGCCCGTCGGTGCTGTACATCTCGACGTCGTACTTCGCCTTGAAGTACGTCGTCCACCAGGCATCGTTGTTGTTAACCGCCCACGTCGGATCCAACCGCTCCTCGGCGGTGAGTTGAGCCCGCCGGGCCTTGATGGCGTCCCTCCATTGCTCCGTGCCCGGCTTCGGCGGCGGCGGGACGCCAATGCCGTTCACGGCCATCTTCCAGCCGCCGCTGCTTGGCAGCCGCATATCCGGCGGGACTGGATACCGGACGTGGTACATCGCCCACGCCTCCGGCACGGTGAGGCTGCCGCGGCTGAAGCCGTTCGCCGCGGCGATCTTGCGGGAGGACGAGCTCGACATTTTTGGAGCGGCGAGGAGAAGATCTGGGAGGGGGAGGCGGCGGCGACGAGAAGGTTTGTGAGCGGTGAGAACTGCAGGGCGTCTTAAAACAGCGGCGGCAGCGGGTGGTTGCACGCAATAACGCCGGCGCGGACGGCCACGCGGCCATGCACGACGAGACGCGTCCCTGCGTCGCCTGGGAAAACAGGGACGCCATTAACGTCGCTTGACCAAAGGTAGGCGACGGGGTTTTAGCCTTCCGAGCCGCTGACGGGTCGGACCCGCGTCGGTTCGCCTCGCTTTTTGTTGTGTCCGGCGTCCCCGGTGCGTCCCCTGTGGGATGGGGATGGGCTCGGGCGCCGGACACCGTATCGGGGCACGCCGGACAAAAATGGGCTTTGGGGGACGTGGCTGGAACGCATTTTTTATCCGGCACGCCCAAATCCCTTTGGGGGACGCGGCTGGAGATGCTCTTATCTTTCAACATTGTAGATGGCAAATCTTACTGAGCCACTCACGGACTATCCCTGCAATTGTAGGTGTCAGGGCCGGCGCTTCTAAATCCTCTCTGTGCTCGTCTTTGTATTCCGAAGAATACAAGTGTGCAAAGACTTCGGCAAGCTACCTCTGACGGACGAACGTGAGGATGCAGATCAACGCTGGGCCTGTCTCTTTACCCAGCTTCTAGTAAGTTCAGTTAAACTAGTTATACTGCTCAGGAGGCGGCGGAAGCCACAAAGCCATCTACAGTTCCGTCCTCCTCGCCGTCGATACCATCGGTTCGCTCCGTCTCCGTGGCCTTGGGGCCTTGGAGGAGTCGTGAACCACGGTCCCTCGCCGTTGGGGAGTTTTCGTTTTTAGTTTAGTTTGATTTTCAGTGTCTTTTTTAGATGATGAGACGACGGGTATATCCTGAAGTTAGAATAAGGTACTCCCCGCCCTATCCTCGCTCTGGTGGTGCATCTAGCGCTAACGGAGGGCCTGTGGAGTTGTGTGCCGTTGGATCTCCGGGGATCCGATCGATTTTCGTGTTTGTTAGTATGGTTTTATCTCTATCTCTTTCGGTTGTCTCCTCATTGACAATGGTTGATGTTCTGGTGCGCTGCTTGGGATCTTAACACGACGACTCCCCGTATGTCTACTATAACAAGATCTACTACAAGAAGCTTTGCTCGGCTTCGGTAATGGAGGAGCGAGGACAGCGACGCGCCTTCGGCTCGTGCTAGTGTCTGTAGTCGTTGCTAGATGGTCCGAGTATCAATTTGTAATTTTCTTTACTTTTTAAGCTTTTTGTACTACTGTTGATAATTATTAATAGATAGGTAGGTTTTCGCAAAAAAAAACCTAGTTATACTGCTGCGAGAGAGGAACGACTATCCAAAGCATATATATTCTTTTTTTTGAGAAACACAGTACAAACGCAGACGCTCACATACACGCGCATACACTCACGCCTATGAACGCACGCACGCACACCCTACCCCTATGAGCACCTTCGGAAGACTGAGCCGGCGGATTGGATCTTGAAATTGACGAAGTCGCCACAGGCGCCTCGCTGTCGACGGGAACGTCGCCTCCCACTGAATGAATATTCCGCCTTTATGAGACAAGATGTCAAACCTGGCGTTTGAACTCTGGTGTGCTGGGGGTACAACCACCCTCCTAACCACCCAACCTCATGTTGATTCTCAAAGCATATATATTCTGGATGTCGAAATGGCACCATTATATGTCCTATGTCCAGGATCGATTCTGGCTCATCTTTTCCTTTGTTGATAATCGGTTTTGGCTCCCTGTGATTTGTGGTCTATGGTAACAGGTGTTTTATTAATGGTTAATCAAATTTAATTAATATAATTGTTTTCATTCAATGTAACAAATGCAAGTGGGGATGTAGCTCAAATGGTAGAGCGCTTCTAATGCATGGATGAGGCAGGGGGATCGATACCTCCCATCTCCAATTTTTTTATTTTACTTTTTTCACATATTATTATGCGATCCTTTCCTACTTCCAGGCAGAAAATTACGGGGAAATAAAAAAAGAAATACTCCATCAAGGTGATAGACCTTTCGATATAGCGAATATATTAAAATGGGGAAGATAGTGGCAATACGGATGCACACAGCTAAAGGCGTATGGGTCCCACCCCAATGGAGACGCGTCAACGATTGATTGTGGACACTCACCCAATAATTAAAGAGCCGGTTTGTTGTCAACAAGTCGTAGACTATCATCGAGGCCGTTGGTGTACATAGCGCTGTAGGAGCAGCTCAGACGCATGGAGCTCAACCACATCCTCGGGGTGGATCCGACCATGCTCATGGGCCGGCAACTATATGAAACGGGGGCCCTTGGAAGGGGATTTATTCTCAGGTCGTGGGCTAGATGACCATGGCCCTTCCATTCAAATGGGGGTTGTCGGTACGGGATTTGTCCGGACACCTCCGGCCAAGGGTATGAAATGTAACTCCGGGATCGTTCCTCATCATGTTGAATATAGTTTCCTGTATCGGGGTGGCATGAATTCGGGCGGAGCTCATGTATAACAGCCGAAGAGCACACCACGTGGGTGCCCTAGGAGGGCACGAAGAAGCCCTAGTCAAGAAGTGGATGAACATCGGTTTGACGCTGCCGTCGTTGCTCTGCGTGTATGCCTACGCCGCAGAGGTAGGGTCGTCTTCCTCGTCGCGCTGATACCGTCAGTCGCCCGGTCCTTACGAGGACAAATGTACTGCTAAAGAGGAGTTGATGTTTCCCGTAGTGCCTGCGTCCACGGTTTTCAATGACGCTGACTTCATCGACAACGATGAAGCCGAGGTGGGCATTGTCGAGGAGCTTAGGTGTGTTTCGGCGCAGGAGGCGGCGGACGCAAAGCAGCTGGAGGACGATTGGAGGAAGATGAGCGATAGACCTTCTACCATGTCCACACGTACGAGTTCCAGCGGGAGGACGCCATCTGCCACGTCAAGATTGAGCGCATCGAGCTCGACTAGGAGGCCACCATTGTCTCGTCATGATCGCCGTCGCACCCACAAGCCCCAATGAGGTATCATGGGGGCTATTTTGGTACTATAGGTTAGCGTCAGCGTAGATTTAGGTTAATCGTGCTGATTTTGCAACGTGTCATGTAAATCATGATCAAATGTACCGATAAACGCTATCTTGTGAACATCTCCTAGTCCCTTGTGTAAACGAGGCAGAAACCCTAAAAACCCCCATATAAAACTTATGAATCGCCCATTTCAGATGCATTTGAAAAAGATCCCAGGAGGATGGTCGGAGGAGAAACGTGGCGGCCTATATCTCCTCGGCCACACATGAGCCTCTCCTCTTGCAGTGCTTGGGCAGGCGCGTGCCAAATGATGGCGATGTGGCGCAAGGAGAGCCAAGAGATTCGAAACAACCGGATGTAACTACAGAAGGTTGATAACAAGACTTTTCCAAGAAATAATGACGGTTGCATTGCAATTGCAAAGCACACGCGTAAATAATTTCCTCCTCAATTTGCGTGATACGATAAATCTGAATCCATTGTTCAAAGTGTTTTGACCTTTCGATAGACACAGTTCTTTCTATTCAGATCTCTCCCAGTGTTTCATTCAGAGTGCATTTATTTTGTTCTTAGACAATAGTACTCGATGTTTTGACCCGCTGCCACTGCGCTGGCTGCATTCTTTCAGAGATTTCTAACATAACCTTATCAAGGTGTGGCTCATCTTCATGACGTCGCTTGATTTCTATCGATTTCAGCTGTTGGCACCAAAAAACATAGGATGTTGAAGGTTGTTGGCCACTCTTCCTCCTCTTCCTGACCGTAGGGCCTAAAAACTGTGGTTCATTCACAACGTTGGGTGCATGCATGTCAGACAAGTTAGTGCCAGCCCAAAAAATAACAGACGAAGGTCTCTCATGCATGAGTGTTATTAAACCTACCGTGCAATGGTGCAACCCAAGCTTCTCCAAGCCAGGTGTGTTTTGGAGGATGCCTGCCAGCGCCTGCAAGTCCACTCCAAGATCGCATCCTTCCAAGATCAAGGTCTTCAAGCCATGGAGCACGGGGAATTCCTGGGATTCCTCCTCTAGCAATGCCTGCATTCACGATTCATTCAGTTGGGAACAATGAGACTGAGTGGATCGACCGGGGCATGCATGGATCATGGCGTGCGTGCATATATATACCGTCGTTGTGAATCCGTTGAGATGTAATTTGACGACGTTGGGGAGGAGCGCCAGTAATCCGTGCATGGACTTGAGGAACTCGACCTTGCGCTTCTTCCGCGCCCGCTGGTTCGGCTGCCCGTCGAAGGTGGTGTCCGTCAGCCGGATCGATGCCTCGGTGATCGCGACTAGTGACGACGCCAGCGGCGGCGGCTCCGTCCCGGTGGCATTTATGGCAGCGACACAGTAGCAGCCCTCCCCGTCGTAGGCGAGCTCGAGGCGCAGGCGGTCGAGGAGGGGAGCAACGATCCTGAGGTAGGCGCAGGCGACCGGGCGCTGGGGCTCCACGATGGCGAGACTCCTGAGCGTGGGCGAGGCGACGGCGCAGAGGTGCACCATCTTGCAGCTCTCGATGTGGAGCTCCTGGAGCGCCGGGCAGTACTTCCCCAGGTCCTCCACGAAGGTGGCCGACAGGCCAACTCCTACGAGGCGCAGCGTGGTCATGCGGCGTGTGAAGCCGGCGGCGCATGACCCGTCGGCCGATAGGTCGGGCTGCGGCCGGGGGTCAGAGAAGTAGGAGCAGTGCGGCTTCCAGCAGATGGTGGATTCGTGGGCGGTGCGGATGTCGACGGCCGCCGGGCAGTATCGGAGGCCACGGCGGATCCATCTGTCGGAGGTTTCGAACGAGCGGTTGTACCTGCCCCTTGGGCTGACCAGGTTCAGATGGAACAAGTCGAGCTCCTTCTCCGGTGGGATGGGCAGCAGCACGCGGTCGGCGAAGTCCTCGAAGAGCTCCCACTGGTCGCCGGCGAACTCCCGCTCGTCGATGACGACGATGGCGCGGAGCACTTGGCGCCACAGTTGCCGCCACCGCCTCGACAGGACGCTCGTTTGCACGGCCTGCCGGGGTCCCAGGCGGGACATTACGTCATGCAAGAGGCAGTCCGGCAAGTCGCCCAGCCGGTCGGCGGCATCGTCGTCCTCTATGCGGCGGCGCTTGCTGGAGTCCATGCAGATGCAGATGCAGATTGGATCGCGTCACGGCGGCTGGCTACATATGTGAAAGGCATGTGCAGGAACAGGGGCGCAGTTGGTTTTATCATTCTTTTGCTTTGGCCCAACTCATGCAAACATGTCCAAAATATTCCGAGATTTAACTACTGTATTTTTTTGACAGTTCCCAGAATGAACTACAGTGTAGGAGTATTATTAGCGTGAATGAATGAATTTCATCTAATGATGCCGGACATGCATGATGCATTCGTGTGTGGATAGACTTGCTGCCATTGATTTCACGTAGTGTATAATCTATTTGTCTCCAAACATTTTTGTTACCACGTGAAAACCAAAATTTACAGGTACAACATTAGCCTACTCTATAATCCGGGCTCGGTGAATTGAGTGCTAGTGGCTTGTCGGTCTCACCTTTTGATTTTCACCCATATAAAACCACTAAAATATCACGCACTCCGTTTGAGCTTCAACCGTGCCGCACCTCACCCCATTCCACCTAACATCTCGAGCGAAATACACAACATCCCCTAGAATCAAACCGGCGCCACCCCCATCGCGACGCACATCCCCATCCACCAGCCCCTCCCTAGATCCATGCGGAGCACGTGTGAATGTGAGGAGGCCGGCCTTACAGAGGCTCACGGCGAGACGAAGGAGTACCGGCCAGCGAGCTCATACTTTATCTCGGCACACCAACTGGAAAGCTTGGCTTTTCCGCTATCCGGTTTTGGAAGGGGCTCGGGAACAGGGCTGTGTTGGGAGGACATAAGTACATAATTGTACGACATATCCATGTAAGTCCTCGTATTCACACATGTGCTACGCCAAAGGCTTTCTAATGTGACGTAGAGGGCCAAAAAAAATTTAGACGGAAGATTCGAGTAGAGTCTGGCTTTACATTAATGAAGCCATTCACTGAGTACAAAGTTATTACTACAACACCAGGAAATAAAGAGCAGCATGCAAGGCATGCAACAAAAGTTCTGCCACGTGTCCCTACAGAAGACACCCCAACAAAGCTAGAGAATAAGATAGGAGGAGCTAAGTGCCCCTAACTGTAGAGTGGAGCGCGCGAATTTTGCCAGTCGTCAGCTCCAATGCCTCACGATATTGTCTTCTAGCCACAGGCTTCCACACCTGCAGATACATTGATAATCAGCGGGTAAAGCCGGAAAAAAATCCTCAATAGAGAACTTGTTCCGCACGTTTCTAGAAAGTCCAACAAAGGGTTGTGCAGATAATCCAGAGAACCTGTTTTGTTTGGCTTACACAGCATTGTAGTAACCATAAACAACTTCGAAACAAGTGAGATTACATGAACACGCAAGCAATTTCCTAACTGCATTCCACATAAATTTCGCCAGGGAGCAAGTAAAGAAGATATGGTTAGTATCATCAAATTGTCCACAAAGGGCACATAAACCCATGAAAGTCCCTTGCCTTTGATGTATGTTGCCATTGGACGGTAACCTCTTATTGGGAGAGGTATTACAATACACGAGAGGACATACCCTCTACATGCTATCAATATGGTGTATCTCTCTCTTATCTATTTTATGACTAACTTGGACTATATATAGGGATAAAAAATTCTCTTTGTTGGGATCCGCAAGTATCACCTTGTGAAATGGGCTGATGTATGTCTGCCGAGGGATCAAGGTGGTTTGGAACTCACAAATCTTGACGTAAAAAACATTAGCTTACTCTGCAAATGGTTATGGAGACTAGAGAATGAGGAAGGGGATTGGCAAAAAATCTTAAAGTTTAAATACTTTAAGAATGGTGTTATTACGCAAGAAAGAAAATATGTTGGATGCTCCCATTTTTGGTCAGGTTTGATGGAGGTGAAAGATATTTTTATAGCTATTGTAAAAGGGTGTTAGGGGACGGATGTAAAACTAGATTCTGGGAAGATGTGTGGGTGGGAGAGAAACCGTTGTGTGTACTCTTCCCGAGGCTTTATAACTTGACTTTTTCACAAGTGTTTCGGTAGCTAGAGTGTTTGCACAAGATTTTAATTGCATTAGATTTAGAAGATGCTTGTATGAGGAATCTTTGGAGATGTGGAACAAACTTCTGGACATGTGTGGTAGCACTACTTTGTCGCATGAGCCTGATAGGGTGAGCTGGAAGTTAACTAAATCTGGAATTTTTTCCGTTAAATCGATGTATACTTATCTGATGGCTAGGCGAGTTCTTTTCCCGTATAAGATGATTTGGAGGATGAAAATCCCTCACAAGATCAAAGCCTTTATCTGGTTGATAGTGAAGAATAGAATCTTGACTAAGATTAACTTGGCCAAGAAAGTTTGGAAAGGTAGTGTCTTGTGTGAATTATGTGGGGGAAGTGAAGATATGAACCATCTTTTCTTTGAGTGTCCCATGGCTAAATATAACTGGAATGTGGCTAGTTGCGCTTTGGGTATAGGGACAAAACCGGTGAACTTCTATGATTTGTGCCAAAATTGGCTTCAGAAGTTCACTGGCCATGATAGAACCGTAGTTATGTTGGGTACATCAGCTTTGTTGTGGAATTTATGGAATACAATAAATGCATCTTGTTTTCAACGGAAATTCCCTAACAATCCTGCTGAAGTGATCTTTTCTATGTGTCGACTAATGGATGATTAGAATTTTCTTCAGAAAGAAAAGGTTCAAAAGCTCGTGCGACGGGTGTGTGAACGGATTCGGAGCATTGCGAGCGTGATGTTTTGCAGAAGACATGGGTGGGCGCCTATGACAAAAAGGGTATGTGACGGTTGACTCGCTTCATCCAAAAAAATTGGATCCTTTATGTCTTGAGACTTGCATGTCATTGTGCTTGTTATATTTCTGTCAAAAGATAGTTGGTTTGTAGAGATGGTCCTGGAGGTTTTAGTGATCTTTTTTAGATGGTTTTTTAGTTTGTGTGGCTGAGCCTGGAGGGTTTAGTTGCTGTGACTTAAAAAGCTCTTTTTCTTTTCCCCTGATGTAATACTAATTGAAATTGGGGGCCATGTGGCTCCTACAATAAATAAAAATTCTCTTTCTTGGCAGATACGAAATAGAGTTGTAGATGTGCTATGTCTAGCATGGTTGGTACGCCGTAGTCTTTTAAGACTCCTTCCTTAATACAAAATACAACATGTAAATAGATTTGTGTCATATTCAACAGTGCGTAGTTGCTGATGGGGATCGTGGAGAATAAGGGGAGTAGGAAGCCGACGGCGAGGGCGGACAGAAACGTGGCCCTGCAAAGACAGCGCTTGGATGGCATGGCGATTGATCTGTTGTTGCTTGGCTTTGGGTAGGAAGGGGAGAGAGAAGGTATACCAATCAACACCAAATTTGGCATATATAGACTGGGAGTACATTGGTTCAGTTTGAGATCGGGTGATGTTCAGTTTGATGGATCAATTACGTCTCCTGGGCTGCTACCAGCTCGGGCATTTTCTCAAGAAAAAAAAAAGGAGTTTAAGTACCAATCCATGAGAGCATATTCACCTCAACCGTGACTAAGCCAATCCCCGACACTACTACACGGTAGGGATTTAGGGGCACTTTGCCCTGGGGCACTTTTCAAAGTGCCCCTAAATACCCCCTTTTAGAGGCACTTTTGCCAAAATGCCTCTAATGCCCTACCTATTGGGGCAGTTTTAGAAGTGCCCCAATAGGTGATACCTATTGGGGCAGTTTTGAGAAGTGCCCCAATAGGTATACACCTATTGGGGCAGTTTGGAGAAGTGCCCCAATTGGTATACACCTATTGGGGCAGTTTGGACAAGTGCCCCAATAGGTATACACCTATTGGGGCAGTTTGGAGAAGTGCCCCTATAGGTGTACACCTATTGGGGCAGTTTCGAGAAGTGCCCCTATAGGTGTACACCTATTGGGGCAGTTTCGAGAAGTGCCCATGTAGGTGTACACCTATTGGGGCAGTTTCGAGAACTGTAGATGTACACTTATTGAGCAGTTTGGAGAAGTGCCCATGTAGGTGTACACCTATTGGAACAGTTTGCGGAGTGCCTCAATAATACACCTACAGAGCCCATTCGAAGAAGTGCTTCAATATGTAGCAATCTACTGAAGCACTTTGACAAGAGTCCTAATTGGTGCCCGAGGTTCAAGTTAAATTGAAGTTCAATTTAAATTGTGTCTACTGAAACAATAATAGTGTTCAGTTATAAATAATATGATTGCCTACTAAACAATAACAATAGAATGATTGCCTACTAAACAACATGGCACAAGTAACAAAATTCTCAAAAATTGGAAGGCTTGTATTTTTAAAATCCATTCCGCATAAAAAGAAGTTTACCTTTCTAAGAAGGTCCAAAATATCAAGGAAAGCACAGCCAAAAAAAACACCAGGGGATGTACATAGAACTAGGTATATAGGCGAGCTTCGCCTCGCTGTCCGCATCCTGGCTTCATATGGTTAGCGACATAGTAGATTTACTTGTGTTTCCTTATTCTTCTTCTTATAATAATAATACACTAATAAGAAGGAACTTCTAGCTATCATTCTTTTGATTGCAAGTTCCCACGAAATCTCCATAAAAGGTTACGTCACGTAAATTCGTAAATCCGTATCATCTAGTTTTGTCACCACAAAGAACACCGTAGCAGAAAACACAACTCCATTTCGTACATGTTATAGTCAAGGAGGAGCATATTTTATCCATATTTGTACCATATATATAGCTTCAACATAACAGGTTCAACCTGCAGTACACTCGGTGTGAATAGGGTAGACAACATCATGACCTCAATTTCACCTCTTAGTCCGCAACAAATAAAAAGTTTGTCGCTGTTGATACATTTATTCATAGGCTGGCCTAAAAAAAAGGCAAATAGGATACAATCAAAATGGATGTAGTCCAGCAACCATAATGTCTCGGCATGAAACATATGGTCGACCTCTTTGTGCATTGTCAAACAAATTTTCTTCAATGCCGGCAACCAACAACCATCTACGAAATGTGAGGCAACAATAAATCAACGCCCGAGGCACTCGCATTCTTTGGAAAATTGGTTAGATGGCATCAACTATATCCCCGGCCTTCTCACCGCCCGTAGATTCTATGGAGAGTCTTCCTCAATTGAACATTATAAGTCACTGGGTTGAAAGGGCTCAACTAATAACCGTTTCCATACAAACCAGAATAGCAGGTGGAGTGTCCGATCCTGAAAGAAGAGCTGCATCAATCCCGAGTGACTCGACCCCCTTGTCGCCACTTCCTTGCCTGGCTTTAGCAAACAATAGGTGAGTATTACACAATGCAAACGAAAAGCATGTAATAACCTCTGAACCATGTTTTGCCGGCATCCGATCCGAGATGATGCAAAGGCAAAAATAATGTAGCCTTATTGGTAAAACCGAAGGACTTGGAAAGGGACGTCTTTTCTAAGAATTACTACTATGAAATGGTGACACCCATGAACTAATTCCTCCAAACCAAAATAGAGATTTCGTAGGCTCGATAGACAGCACATATGGGTTTCGATCACCGGAACATTAACACTTTTACTGATTTCAGTCTTGGCCTACTCCTCTCTGTACCGATTTATAAGACGTTTTACCACACCGTACCGTCTTATAATTCTGTACGAAGGTAATATATCACAAAATAAAACCACCTCAACAACAAAGCTTTCTCCTGCTGCAATATAATAATTATCTGAAGTAAACTAAAAATCCTATTAACTAGGCTCGTGGTTTAGTTTGAGCATGCTCCTTGGAATACCTCTAAACAGTATCTTCTAGAATTAACTTCCAAGTACAACCATCACATGAAAGAAAACACCAGTTCCGGTTGCGCTGCAAGTCATCAATCTTAGTTTTGCATACGAGCAGTTTACACCTGTGAAACACAATGCAATGTCCTATTTAAAGGTAAACCGTCGAGTAAACAACAAATACTTACCAATCCTATATGTAGATTCATAACACGCAACTCTTATATAGTGGTCATCTCAACTCCATTTGATTTCTCACAGATAAGCTCAAAAAGGCACAAATATCCATGTGGCCTATACACCACATCATCGCTATATTAAATAGGTAAAGAACATACACATAGATCACCATATGGCATGCCAAGCTGCAGATTACCTTTCACGCAAAGCAATCTCCAAAAATATTTGTATGCGACTCCAGACCGGTAGCTTGCTGAGAGACTTAGAACCGCTTGGGCGACCTTAAACATCAATTGGTGACAACAGACCATATAGATTCCAATATACCAATAGCATCTGCACAGAAACGGAAGAGTGGACATTCGAGTAAAAACACTGCATAGAAGGAGGCATAAAACTTGCGAAGTTTCGGGCATTTTTCTCGTATTTACCGGAAAGGTAAGTCCTGGCATTAACGTTACCAAGTATACTTTGGTGAGTTAATCATGCAAGCATAGCGAGGCAAACTCTGACGTACATGATTGATCATGGTAATGGTTGTCCACTTCGTAAGCCAATGCACAAACATATGGTCGAAGACACGGAACAGAACTCTTTCGGGCTTAATCTCCAAAATCCTAAGGAGTAATTGTGTACTTCTAAAATCTCCACATTAAATATCTCCAGTTGTCCTTTAGATATGTTTTTTTGCATGGACAAATCCTAATATTAAGAAATTCATTGGAAGGCATGAGAAAGTGCGACAGGTCCGACACCCCAAGAAAAATTAAAAGAATGGCACTTGCACAAGCACACAAAAGAAGCAAATTTATAACCGGGATCCCGAGGTGGAACCGTGGAAGCAACAAACTGAGATCTTCTACCTTTTCAACGGATGTTCATTAAATATACCCAATCCAAAAGAACAGCAAGTCTCGGGATTTATAGTATGAACTGTCGATCTCCAACCTTTTCAGCTCGTCTTCATTACATTCAGTCAATCGAAAAAGAACAGTTAGGTTTCGGGATTTATGTTGTAGTAAAAGAATAGATGATCTGTCAATGGACTATGCATATGTCTGGCAGGGAGCACAACTCTCCTCTTCATGCATGTTTCAAGGTCTCTAATGAGCCAGGATCTAAACAACACCATACTATGTTTTATAGAATAGCAAGTACATATTTGCATCAAGAGGAACAAAAGTTAGAATGAGAGACACAAACAAACATATTTGAAATGGGACACCCAGATCATGCATAACTTACATTTGAAAACATCAATTAGAACACTCTGCCAACAGTACATTTTAACTGTATAAAGACTGCACACTTGATTAACTTGAAAATATTATTGTTTCACCTCTGACCTGTTAAGAAACTCAAATAAAAATTGTGGGCATAATCTGAACCATGAGACTCCAACAACGAAGACCACTAAGGTATTTCATAGATAATCAGATTATTTCAATTTTATGATTTTCATATGCTTCTTGATAGAGGATTGAGCCGAGAAGGTCAATTTTTCTTTTGCATTATACTCAGTACTCACATATGTAATATTCTTCTAAATAAATTTAGAATTTAGAATTTTATCTCAGTCATCTGCAAACAATTCTCTCGAGCACCAACTTGGATCAAAGCATGGTACTTGATGGGGGTGAGAGACGGCACATTCCTAAGTCACTATGGATGGAGTGGGCTCCGAAATTTGTACATGTCCTGGTGACAGGTGATTTAGCCGAGCATGTGTCGTAATGGAATTGCTACAGTTCCATTTTTTCTGATAATAGCATAGCATAGGATGTGCCAAGAGTACCAATACGGCTGCAATTATTCTGATACCTGTTCTTCTAAACATTTAGATTTAAATTATTCTGATCATCTCAACTTTCTAATATCTGAAGCAATACATATGGTCACCAAGATAAAACCGCCGTGAAGCTTAGAATTTTGAAATAGAGCATCTGTCGCTGGAATGTACATACCTGCTCGGAACATTCTGTATTTCTTCTTGATCATGCTCGATGGTCCTGAGACATTGAATAAGTGTCATGCATACCCATTGTGGCATGGCTTCCGTACGACAACGAACATGGTTTGCCCCCATGGATTCTCGCATCCGGCGGCCATGACAGCGGACCTAGATAAGGAGGGTGTCGAACACTGCCATGAGATGCAACCGTTGACATTTCCATCACCTCATACCCATCATTTGCGGACGAGCGGTATATGAAACATATAAAAGTAGGGCGAGGTAAAGATTATACAAAGAAATAATGAACACTACATAAAGTTTAAAGCTGCCATTTATTTCCTTCTAACCTTTCTATCGACAAGGAAATTCACTTTTAACTGAATCATTCAGCCTGTTCTCTCCTCACAGTAAGAATGATATGCTACACTATAAGGATGAACATGTTGCAGTTTGATCCTATTTGCTATAGGACGAGGAATAAATTAACATCTATACTTAATGAAGAGTAACAATTGCATTGTCTTTGGCCTGGACATTCAATGTTACAATTTAGAAGTCCAATCAATATGATATAGAACAAGCTGTTCAAATAGTCGTAAAAAGATAATCAGAATTGTAATCCCACAAGCAACTACCTGCATCTCAAAACACTAAGCAGATAAAAACTTCATGGTAGCAGACTTGATTTCCACATACTCGGGGAGAATGCATAGCTAATTTTTTTTACAGCAATTAGAAAAATAAATAAATGAGTATAACCATATTTTCTCACCTTCAGAAAAACAACATTAAACAGATCGATTTGTATCATATAGAGTGAGTAGCAGCAGGCTAAACATCTCTGCCTAGAAATTGCAAGGAACTTAGAAGTGAGAACAACATGTAGGTTGTAAGGGGAATAAGAAAGCAATAGACAACAGCAAGAAAAGTAATACTCCAATAATTCTGATAGATCATTTAGTATGAATGTGGCATGAAATAACCTGCTACTTTGTTGGTTTCGTGAAGTTGAGCAACAATCAGAAATTTACAATACTCTTCAGTTTCTGGATAGAACAGTCAATATAAATGAAACTATATGGATCTTGGATATCTTGATGCTGGCAATAAGATCAGCAGCTCCACCACTATCACCAGAAGACATACTCTCAACTTCGTTCATGATGAGTACAGGCCACAACTTAGGCTTCTTTGTCCTGTGGCCACACGAGAGAGGGGTAGGGGAATGACCAGGACGTCCTGCTCCTCACCTCCCGCGAGCCAAGGCGCGCCTGGAGGCGGATAGGGGATGCGAGGGTGGAGGCAGAGCCAGCGTGGAAGAGATATTGGCGCCAAGACCTCCACTGCCCACGCCTCCATGCATCTGCTTCCCCTCAAACTGTTGCACCCCTGCTTGGCCTCCTCTGCCGCTGGAGATGGCCGGCGGCGGCCGGACCATCTCCGCGAATCAGCTGAGGCAACGGCGTGATAGTGGATTAGAGGAGGGAACGAAGGCGTGCTGGACCACAAGGAGGCGGCGGCGGAATGGGGTAAGCAATGCGGCAGCGGTGTGGGGAAGAGGACGCGAGGAGCTCGGGGTTGGTCGGAAATTTCACAAGGGTTGTTTTGAACAAATACCGGCGCGACATTTTCTGTGGGACGGAGGGAGTATAAGGACTAAACTGAAAAATTGCCCAGACTTGGTCAACCGTCAACACCCCACCTCTCTCTCTCACCCAGCCAGACCTCGCACGCGCCCGTCGATCCTCTTCCCCCCTGCGATGCCGCGGCCGCCGACGCCGACGCCGGCAGCTACAACCGCCGGTACCTGCCGCATCCGCCGGTACCTGCCGCATCCGCCACCATCGTAGACCGGTGAAACTCCCGCGTCTCTCCTCTGCCACTTTCCCCGCTGCCACGATGGACGCCCGTGCCCGCACGCACGGCTACGCGAAACCCTAGCCTCGCAGCTTGGGCTCGCCGGCGCTGCTCCGGCTGCCTCCCGCCGATATCGGCGCCCCGGCGTGACGCCTCCATGAACCCCTCCGCTGGATCCATGCCTCAGCGCCACCCTACAACACTCAAGCGCGCGTGCCCGCGAAACCCTAACCGTGGGGCTCGGGCTCGCAACACGGTGCCCGCGCCCGCGCCGCCACTACTCCCCTTCGTCGACCACGAGCTTCCCTGCTTCCCTAGTCTCCTGCTACCCGACGTCGATGACTACCGCATGTTGTTGTTGCCTAGGTGGCCGGGGCCCCTCCCCACCGTGGTGCGGTGGTAGGCTGCAGCTTCCCGCCCCTCTTCTTCAGCGACCTCGATTGCTTCCTCCACGGCTACTACCACTGTGAGCTATTTCTTCTCCCTCAATCTCTCTTGTGCACTGTGATGGTTCGGCAAGGAGCTGTGGTTAGTTTTAGGTTTAGGATTATGGTGATTATCTCCTGAACAAGTGCAGTGTTGTCATGTTGCTGGTACATAACCGTGGTGATGTTCTGATTAGGTTCTAGCTGCTGGTATTCTAGTGAATGCATAATTGATTGGTTAATAGGGTCCTGGTTACTTCTAGTTGATATTGTGTAGTAGATCAGATGCTCTAATTATTTCTTGTACTGATATGCACTTCTCCTAGTATGAATCATGAAATAGAATTTAGTTTGACAGGTTTGTACTTGCTAGTTCGCTTGTATTAGCTAGAGATGCCCTGGTTAGGCTCTAGCTGTTGTGGTATGTATGTATAGATGATCTACTTATTCAATCTAGCTGTTGTGGTATGTATTTCAGTATTTGTTGTTTATCACATTTTCAGTTGTTCTACACCACTCTCCCTTTGTTTTTTATGCATGTTTGATATCGAAATCTAATCGTGCATGGAGCTCTTGGTGACTGGAAATTGGTCTATCTAGAAAGTAATTGATTTCTGGCAATTGTTTCAGGCTCCTCGCTTCTTAAGTTTGTCCATGAATTTCAGCTAGGCCATAAAGACAAAAGTTTGAGCAATAAACGGGGTGTCTGTTCTGACTAAAAAAGATGTGCGATGGAATCATCTTCAGATCTCAGGTGACCTACTTGGATGGCTTTTATTACTCCTATATGATTTTTCCCCTTGCTATATGCTATAGTGCAATTATACAGATATGTGTATGTGTGATCGCGAGAGAAATCTTCAGTTATTTTATTTAAGAAACATTGGTTCATGTGGTTTACCTTTGCTGTGCCTTTTCTCTACATGTACTGTTATTTTCTTGAGTTGCATTTTTAGATTATTAGTGTTTAATCCATGTGGTAAGAAAATGTGTCATGTGTTTTGCTATATGATTATATCATATCAAGCAAAATTAAGGGTGCATGTATTGGAATATACTTCGGATAAAGGGGGTTTAATAAGGCTATTTGTTGCAGTGGCGTACTGACCAACTGTATGCTAAAATTTGCGGTGTTATTCACTTTATAATTAGTTTTCAGATCCATGGACCAGATGCTTATGCTCAATGTGCAACTTGGCAGGGAGGACACAATTATTGTATCTGGCTACACTAAAATCCATGGTAAGCTACAATGTATTTGGGAGTTGGGATCTTTTTGTTGAGATTAAAAAATTATGCATTACAGATAAATCTTTATTATGGTGTTTTCGAGCATGCTTCAGTTTTTTTTTACTCTGCAAATTCTGCATCTGATTTTGTTATAAAACTATTAAAATGCAGGTTCATGGACAACATATGGCGTGTCTGATCTCATCTCTGCATATGGACAATATCTTCAAGGCAAAGGTTTTGGAGGTCAGGATGTTTCATGATTGAAACTACAGATTAATAGCACAAAATGCATAGCCTCATTCAGTTTGAGCGAATAAATAGGCTCTCATGTTAAAAAATATTGCTTTGGCATGCTACAATATATGATTTTATTCAGGATGTGCTGGAGATGCAATTTTAGAAAATAGTTAATTTCCCATGTTTTTGTAGTAAATGTACTAGAACACTGAAGATGATATTTTCTTCACATTTCTTAAATCTTTTGCTAGGAACAAATTCCTTAGCAAACATCAGCTCTTCAATGCTTTACTGGGAAGAGGGAGTATCTTGAGTTTCCACATTATCAGGAGTTCACGGTTGCATGATTTATGTGTCAATTCAAGTTTAGGTAGACAACATTTAGTTAGACAATCGTAGATCACCTGAGGATGAGTTGATCTGTGCACCAAGAATCAGTATATATACTGTCTTTTTTGTTCATTCATCTCTGCTTTGTTCCTCTTGAATTGCTGGGTCATTCTGGATAGACACGATTGTGGGCCATGAACGAAGCTTTGTGGCAATCAACTAATGCTCTGCTATGTTCACCAAGCAATTGCATATCATGGATTTTATACTACTCAAAACACAAATAACATGCCAATAGCCTGAATATACATAGTGGGTGTGAACTTCTAATTCACAACAACAAAATATTGCAAATTTAGACTATTGAAGAAACTGAGCAAGATTCTCTTCATGTTTGCAGGACCTTCAGGACAGCGGCAGCAGTACGACTGAACCAAAAGCTCAAGAAGCCTGGCAAAAATTGCCATATGTACTGGATGGCAAAAATTGCTATGCGCAAAAATTCAAGAAGCCTGGCAAGAATTACCAATTGCATTCTATCCAGCACCTGCTGCTTATTGGGGTTGCATGGTTCCGCGAAACCATCAGGAGCTACCCGTTTTTTAGGATGTACCCTAGGAAAACATCCGGAGTAAGTGAGTATTACCGTCATGCCATTCTTCTCCATGCTTATTGACAGTACATAGAGAAACCACTTGAAAGAACCTACCCTTTTTTGTTTGCCAAATCAAGTGTGGTTAAGATATTGTGTCGTT
>NC_061509.1:277501727-277521338 GCF_022539505.1 Lolium rigidum
TACTTTTATGTTGAGTCAGTTCACCTATCTCTCTCCACCTCAAGAAGCAAACACTTGTGTGAACTGTGCATTGATTCCTACATATTTGCATATTGCACTTGTTATATTACTTTACATTGACACTATCCATGAGGTATACATGTTATAAGTTGAAAGCAACCGCTGAAACTTAATCTTCCTTTGTGTTGCTTCAATACCTTTACTTTGATTTATTGCTTTATGAGTTAACTCTTATGCAAGACTTATTGATGCTTGTCTTGAAGTACTATTCATGAAAAGTCTTTGCTTTATGATTCATTTATTTACTCATGTCATTACTTTTGTTTTGATCGCTGCATTCATTACATATGCTTACAATAGTATGATCAAGGTTATGATGGCATGTCACTCCAGAAATTATCTTTGTTATCGTTTACCGCTCGGGACGAGCGAGAACTAAGCTTGGGGATGCTCGATACATCTCCGACGTATCGATAATTTCTTATGTTCCATGCCACATTATTGATGATATCTACATGTTTTATGCATACTTATGTCATATTTATGCATTTTCCGGCACTAACCTATTAACGAGATGCCGAAGAGCCGATTCTTGTTTTCTGTCTGTTTTTGGTTTCAGAAATCCTACAAAGGAAATATTCTCGGAATTGGACGAAATCAACGCCCAGGGGCCTATTTTTACACGAAGCTTCCAGAAGACCGAAAGGGAAACGAAGTGAGGCGACGAGGCGGCGCGGCCCACCTCCTGGCCGCACGGCCCTGTTGTGTGGGCCCCTCGCGTCGCCTCCTGACCTGCCCTTCCGCCTACTTAAAGCCTCCGTCGCGAAACCCCCAGTACCGAGAGCCACGATGCGGAAAACCTTACGAGAGACGCCGCCGCCGCCAATCCCATCTCGGGGATTCAGGAGATCGCCTCCGGCACCCTGCCGGAGAGGGGAATCATCTCCCGGAGGACTCTTCACCGCCATGATCGCCTCCGGAGTGATGAGTGAGTAGTTCACCCCTGGACTATGGGTCCATAGCAGTAGCTAGATGGTCGTCTTCTCCTTATGTGCTTCATTGTTGGATCTTGTGAGCTGCCTAACATGATCAAGATCATCTATCTGTAATGCTATATGTTGTGTTTGTCGGGATCCGATGGATAGAGAATACTATGTTATTTTGATTATCAATCTATTACCTATGTGTTGTTTATGATCTTGGATGCTCTCCGTTATTAGTAGAGGCTACGGCCAAGTTTTTACTCTTAACTCCAAGAGGGAGTATTTATGCTCGATAGTGGGTTCATGCCTCCATTAAATGCGGGACAGTGACAGAAAGTTCTAAGGTTGTGGATGTGTTGTTGCCACTAGGGATAAAACATTGATGCTATGTCCGAGGATGTAGTTATTGATTACATTACGCACCATATTTAATGCAATTGTCTGTTGTTTGCAACTTAATACTGGAAGGGGTTCGGATGATAACCTGAAGGTGGACTTTTTAGGCATAGATGCATGCTGGATAGCGGTCTATGTACTTTGTCGTAATGCCCAATTAAATCTCACTATACTTATCATATCATGTATGTGCATTGTCATGCCCTCTCTATTTGTCAATTGCCCGACTGTAATTTGTTCACCCAACATGCTATTTATCTTATGGGAGAGACACCTCTAGTGAACTGTGGACCCCGGTCCATTCTTTTACATCGAATACAATCTACTGCAATACTTGTTCTACTGTTTTCTGCAAACAATCATCACCCACACTATACATCTAATCCTTTGTTACAGCAAGCCGGTGAGATTGACAACCTCATTGTTTCGTTGGGGCAAAGTACTTTGGTTGTTTTGCGCAGGTTCCACGTTGGCGCCGGAATCCCTGGTGTTGCGCCGCACTACATCCCGCCGCCATCAACCTTCAACGTGCTTCTTGGCTCCTCCTGGTTCGATAAACCTTGGTTTCTTTCTGAGGGAAAACTTGCTACTGTGTACATCATACCTTCCTCTTGGGGTTCCCAACGAACGTGTGTATTACACGCCATCAAGCCCTCGGCCGGATCGTCGAAACAATCGAGTACGTCGTCAAAGCGTGGCGCAACCAAGACGCTGAAACAAGGAGAAACATATACCATCGAGGTTGTCAGTGCAACCGGCAAGCCGCTGGAGCCCCACAAGAACGCCACCAAGTTTATCAACCAATGCGGAGCCGTTGTTAGAGACAACGTCTCGATCACCGTCCAGGACTGGAATGAGCCAAAGAAGGCACGTCTTGGTTTCACTTTTGTCGAGAAGAGAACAAAAAAAGATTGCTTGAAAAAGCTTATGGAACATTTCGTTCTACCTCCGGAATACAACAAATTCGATGAGGAGGGTAACAAGATTGAGGAAAACAAGGAGAGGAGGAGGCTAGTCAAACAGTTCGCTCTTCATAAGATGGCCGGTGCATTCCGGAAATTCAAGCAAAATCTAGCCCGTGACTATGTCAACAAGAACAAGACTCCGGATTTCAAAGGACAATATGAGAAACTGAAACATGATTGGCCAGAATTTGTGAGGCAAAAGAAATCGGAGCAGTTCACTGAAATATCGAAAAAAAATAAGAAAAATGCGGCTAAGAAGGAGTACAATCATATTATGGGGCCAGGAGGGTATAGCCTTTGGGAGCCTAGGTGGGAGAAGATGGAGAACAAGCTGAGGGCGCGAGGAATCCGTCCAGGTACGGAGGGATGGGACCCAAGGGCCAAAAACTAGTGGTACGTGCATGGGGGAACGCTACACCCGGAGACAGGGGCGTGTGTTCACCGGAACAAAACGTTTAAACCCACCCAAGCCCTTATTGACGCAATGAGGGATGCTCAAGAGGGGAAGATCAAGTTCAACGGAGAGAATGACGCGACGACAAAATCCCTCGGGAATCCCGAACACGGAGGACGTGTACGAGGCATGGGGAACATTCCGTGGAAAATAGGGTTCTCCCGGAACGATGACCCGTACGGTTACGTGAAGCCGTAAGAGAAAGATGGATCGGGATGCAGATGTTGTGGCGCGGTTGGCATCGGAATTCGATGAGATGAAGAAAACCGTGAATATACTAGTACAAGAAAGATCGGCAGCTGGGACGCATGAAGATCATCCAGCGGATCTCGGAAGCCAGCAGCGGAGAAGCAGCGTGGCTTCCATGGAGGCCCCGTCGGCTACTGCTAATGCACCGGCGATCGATATTACTCCACCGGAGCCTCCTCGCTACCCCGTGGACGATGTAAAGGAGATGAAAGAATGTCATCTGCATTATCCAATTGGGAACATGTCCACGAAGGTAGCCATCGGCGATGCTTTACCATGTGAACCCGGAGCACTCCACCACAACAACCCCATTCAAGATGGCTATGCTCGTGTCACGGTGGAGGACATAGTCCCAGGGTTTGAGGACCTGGAGATTGACATTGCTACACCCGAAGGGGGGAGAAGACTTGGAGGTGTCAAGCGCCAGTTCATTCTATGGAAAAAGAAGTTAATTAAGTTTCTAGGCGAGGCGCCAAGGCCAACAAGTCCAGCCCCCTCCGGTGGTGGTGGTGGCGGCGGTGGTGGTGGTGGTGGTGGTTCACCTACACCTCCGTCACGTCAGCCGACGCTGCCCCCCAGTCCACAAAGTCCGGCGGGTGATCAGCTGCCGCCCCCCAGTCCTCGTCCGACGGGTGATCAGACGCCGCCCCCCAATCCACCTCCGGCAAAGAAGCAGAAGCAGTCCTGGACTATTAACCCGGACCCTTATGTACCTAAGACCACAAAGGTACCGGAGCCATCACTGAAGCCTCTCCCCACAAGGCCTTGGGAACGTAGTGCCAAGGAAACTGACGCGGCCGCGGCTGCTGATTATGAGAACTAGAAGACGGACTGCAAGAAGAAAAGAGAGCCCGAGCCCAAGCCAGTATTTTCTGATGAGCAAAAGAAGTGGGCTAAGTCATTTTTGAGCACACCGTCCCAAGCCGCGAAGAATCTGCCTGACGACTATGCACGTGAACTTCGTAGGCAGGCACTCATGTTGAAGGAGAAGAAAGAGCGGGCGGAGAAGCAGGAGAAGAAAGCCTTGGAGGAGGCCGAGAAAGAATTAGCAAGTAAAAAAACGGGAAACGAGGTGCCCAGCTCGGGGAACAAAGTAAACAATCGATTGCCCCGCTCATAGTGAAAGCCGCCGGTCCGGATGCCCCCGATATCATAGTAGCTGCGGCAGCACAGGGATTGACTGTAACGAGTGCCAGAGAACAAGCGGCCAACTTAGGTATGACTCTTCGTGCAGTGTTAGGCCTTGAGGAGGCGCCAATGAGTAAACCAGTAATTACATATGTGCGGAATGGGCCCCTCGTCGAGCCTGCGCAGGAAGAGGATCTACCTCAACAAATGAAAAATCTGCTAAATTGGTACAAGGGTTACATAAAAAATAAAAACGCCAAAGAATATATTTATGCGGAAGTTAGACATGAGCATCACTTCAAACATTACTATGTAACAATTCATCTGAGTGAATTGTTCCAGCTTTTCAATCTGCGCGAGCTCGACAAATCTATCATCGGTTGCTACGTTCGTAAGTGATTTATTTCTACCCCATCTCGTTCATTGCCCGCACTATATATATGTCCTAACTATATTGTTGTGTACGCTATTATGCAGAATGAAGATTAAGGAATGCGAGTAAAGAACATCCATGATGTTGGGTTCATTGACCCACACATCGTTAATGGATATGTGTTAGAACATCACCCCGCCGACGTGGAGGAAGACCTGTGGCGGTTTTTTAGAAAACATGAACTCAAAAGTGATATTCTATTTCCTTACCATTTTGGGTGAGTGTTTCTGTCTTGAGCACATTCTCTTTTGTTTACTCCATGCATGGTATGTGGCTAATCGATGAGTTATGCATGATTGTGCATGTATCGTGTCCGCAGGTTCCACTGGATTCTGCTAGTAATTCAATTTCACGACTCCACAGTTCTCGTCCACGACTCTCTGAATATGGATTCAAAGCTTTGGGCCGACATGAGAAAAATGATGCAGAAGTAATTATTTTCATTCATTTGCGCTCTATATCGATCGGCCTATTTCGTTCATTTCCTAATATCAAGTAACTAATAACTCTCTTGTTCATTTAATTTTCTTTGCCTCGTAGGGTTTGGAGACGGTTCGTAGATGAAAAGGTCGGTGAATTCACAAAAGAGCTACAATTTAAAAGCTCAGTGAGTGGGACTGGGGATATTCAGCCACCGGGGACCAATCTATGTAGATACTATGTTTGTGAGATGATCCGGAGATACACCTCTGAGCGGGTTCCGTGTGAGAACAATATCAAGAGGAATAACCTCCGGAAGATGCTTAGTCCAGAAGCTCGCTTCCGACCACTTCAAGAGGAACTAGCTGGATGGTTCGCGAGGGAAGTCGTCCATCCTAAAGGACAACACTATGTAGAGGACGTAGAACTTCATATGCACTAAATTATGTATGGAAACTTGTTCAAAATTGTATATGGTCATCCGATATTGAATATATATTGTATATTCCTCTTGAATTCTTTTTTGGTTCTAATTTCAAATTTGTTTGAAATTGTACATTTATATGCATGTATGTAGTACCGTAGAATATGTGAAACTCCTTCAAAATTAAAATAAAACACAAAAGAAATAAAACAATACAAATTAAAAAGAAAACAGGTTTAGGGGGGCTAAAACCCTAAACCTGCGGCGGCCTTTAGTCGCGGTTGGCCAGGAGAACCGCGACTAAAGGTCCTCCGCCCCGACGGACTGCTGGCGGCCACGTGGACGTGCCTTTAGTCGCGGTTCGTAAGAAACCGCGACTAAAGGGGGGCCTTTAGTCGAGCTTAATTGGTCATGGTTGCGCAACCGCGACTAATGGCAGTTGCGAACCGCGACCAAAGGCCGTTTTTCTACCAGTGATTCGAGTACATCTAGGCGTTCCCCTGAGTGGAAAACACATATGAGTGGCTATTTGAAAGACTGAGATGGGAAGAATAAACGGGGAGGTGAATTGGAGTTTGTGAAAAATAATTCAAATGGAAACTAAGGGAGGTAACCGACATGAGAGGATGGAAAAGGGAAACAACCGGCACCCAAAAAGGGATAGAAGGAAAAAGGATAAAAGAAAGGCAACCGGTAAACGGCGCTCCACAAAAGCTGAGAGCGCAACGAAAAATAGAATCAGCTCATAACGTAGGAGAACAAATAGGAGGAAAACATACAGAAACACGGCAAGCCCGCATTATCAAAAGCACGACCAGAACCCCTACAAAAGAACCGCCATGATCAGAAAACTGGGGGTGTGGTCACACCGCAGAAACAGTCGAGAGAGAAAACCGATTGCACAATTTCCAAATTTCTAATAAAGCGTCATTCTCACTCTCTTTGTTAGTACTAGGATTAATTGAGTGTTGTTAAGAAAGAGGCACTAGTTAAAGAATTTGTTCTTCTTACGTTGGTCACATGATGAACAATTGGATGTTGACGGCCATACACCTTGAAAACGGTGACCTCTGCTAGCTATGTAGATAGGGTCATTGCCGATATGTTGTGTTGTTTTTTCGAAATGGTGTCCATATATTGTGTGTGTGCACAGAAAAAACACCATGCAAATTTAGCACACATTATATATGAATCCACGAGGACACACTAGAGAAAAAAATGCGATGGCACTTTGAAGAGGCCTACCAACATAACCTTTTAAGTGCGGGCTTGATGCTCCGCCACAAAAACCGCCACGTCGGTGACTCGACACCGCCTGCTACTACCATGAATATTACCTTGTGTACCATAATAAATGATGCTATAACCATAACTCCGTGCCAAATATGACAAAGAGAAGTTTGATTAACTTCAGTTGCAGTCAAACATCACCAATAATGGCTACATCGACGCTGAAGAATATTGGAGAAATTAAAGGAGGCATCATTAAGCAAACCGAGGAGGGTGATGGATGCTTTGGGCGAGCGAATGCAGGATCTTCCTGTTGGTGATTGAGAGAAGCGATGCCCCTGTTGAGGGGCTCGATTATAGCCGATGGAAGAGCCATGTCGACTCGGTCACTAGGATTCAGACAGCACATTCGGCCGGCCGGCCGGACAGTGACGATGCAGTCGAAAGTGTAGAAACTAACTGTAATATTTGGACGTACGGGCTGGACAGGGAGAGTGAGTGAGAGGCCCGATACGTACGGCCCATCCATGGATCGGGAAAGCGCACGTGCGTGCTTCTCAGGGTTGTTGAACCCTATTTCCTTCCCATGCATCTCCATTCCCGCTCCTTCTTTCCATATCTGGTCGCTCCTCGCACTCTCTCCATTCCACCGCAGATCCAATTGCCCGCACCCACGCGCCGCCACCATAATCATCCTTTTGCACCCTCGCGCCGCCAGCTTCCCCATCCCCATGGACAGGAACGAGATCATGGACGACTCATCCACCAACAGCCGCCGGCTCCTCCCGCCGCTCTACCCCTACTCCCGAACCACCACCAACGTTATCCCGCGAGGCAGCACCTCCGCCCACCAACTCTACTCGCGTCCTCACCTGTACCAGCAAAACCCGGCCGCCGCCGCCGCCCATTTCTCGTCCCAGGTAAGCCCCGCAACCAGAGCTTACCAGCTGCCGCCGTTGCCACCGTCTTACACGGCGCACGCGTCGTCCAGCGGTGGCGGCGGCGCCGGCGCCAGCGTCGCGTATGGATCCGGGTGCGCAGCTGCTGGCTCGTCCTCCTACCAGCTGCCACCGTCTTACGCGACGCACGCGTCGGCCGGCGGCGCCAGCGTCGACCACACCATGGCACGCGGTATCGCCTCTGGATCCGGGTGCGCACCTGCCGGCTCGTCCTCCTACCAGTGGCCACCGTCGCTGCTGCCTCAAATCCAATCTTCGGACGGCCGCAGCGTCGTGGACGGAGGAAGCGCCGCCTGTGACGCGTCGCAGCAGGTTGCCCTCCTCGGAGTCGGATCCTCCTCATACCAGACGCCACCGCCGTCGGCGCCGGCGCTGGATCCCGCTGGCATGTTGGGCGGGGGACTTGGAGGTGGCAGCACCACCATGCCAGGCAACGGCACCTTCCATTCCTCGCTCCACACGGGTATGCAGGCTGAGGCTAGCATGGTGGGCCTCCTGCCACCGTTGAGTTCTTTGAACAACAACCTGATGGCGTCCTTGCCGCCCTCGCCCTCGCCCACGCCGATTATGACGGACGGCGCCGCCACTGCGGGGTTGACGCAGGAGAAGTACAATCTTCCACCCTTGCCCCCCTCCCTCGGCGGCCCACCACTTCTGCAGACGGCCCCCGGCAGCAACGTCGACCAGTTTGTGGACCTCGATGGCCTGTGCGGTGGTCTCAACAACTCCGGCAGCCACTGCCCACCGTTCGCATCGCCGAGCTTGCCACTCCAGGTCCCGGTCGCTGCTCCTGCCAACGCTCTGGTGAACTCGAGCTCATGGGATACGTCCCAGCTGCTGGCGAACAGTACCATTCCCAGCGGCAGCAGCTCATCAATGTGGATGCCCCAGCCCTACCCAGCTGTGACACCATCCAACTCGCTCCCTGCCCCTCAACTCCCTCAACCTAACAATGGAGTGAAGGAAGAAGCTGTGGGATCGAGCTCGCATCCGTCGCGGCTGCAGGGGAAGAACGCCGTCACCACCGGCGCCGGCTCATCGGCGTCGACGCCCCAGCCGACCCACTCCTCTGCCATGGTTGCTGGAAGCAAGAAGAAGAAGAAGCTGTCGTCGTCTTCAGGTGGCATCCACTCCAAGAATCATAACGGTGATCCAATGTTCAACCACGATGACATTCTCAAGATCTTGGCCGACAAGCGCCTCAAAGACCTTGTGGAGGAAGAACCTAAGACGGTCCGAGGGTAATATATATATATTTATTTTTATTATATACCGTTATTAGTTTGTCCGTCTTAATTTCCCCTTTCTGTTATGATCGACGTACGATGATCATCACAAAATATATTTTTTCTCTTCTTGAATAAAACCTCAGTGTACGTCCTGCAGTGTACTAAAATTGAACATTTCTTGTTGATTTTCAGCATCCTCAATAACCGGAGAAATTCAAGTAAGTCTTCCAAGAAGAGGAAGGCCTACTTGTCCAACCTTGAGCGTAAGGTCGACCTACTGCAGCAGCAGAAAAATTCACTATCTGCCCAAGTGATCTCGCTACAGGTTTGAGTTGATCTCTCAGGATTCATTGTTTAAGCATTTATTTTTGGCTCAGTTTTAAGCAGACCATTTGGCTCGGTCGACTTAGAATTACTTTAGAATCTGCCGTCCTAGTTATTTTCTGGTATGTCAATCAAGGTCTTCTATTATTTCGTGTACTTGCACAAATACGATCATGTTTTGATTGGAAACAAGACTTGCACATAGTTGTTTTTAGTTGAATGAGAACAAGAAAGCCCAATGTTTACAGCACAAAGCTATCTTTTACAGGAGAAAGCCCAATGATAACACTAAATACTTAATTAGAAACCTATCACTACCACGCGCGCCGTCCAAACTGGACATGAAATATCCGGTAGTACGCTTACCTTGGAGCTTGGCGCCAAGCTCCATCCGTTCCCTGTGCCAGCTACACCTTCTGCATAAGAGAATGAACTTTCTTTTTGTCAAAAAAAAACTTTGTCATTAACTTCTGCTTTGAACTTTTTTTGCATAAAAAACAATACTGTATGCGTTTTTTTGCTTAGCCCAATGGACATGTACATGTGTCCCGTCCAAAATAAGTGATCTTAAAGTCGTGTCCGCCACTCATTCATAATCCTGAAAAATTGGCAAATTAATATTGGAACATGTGTATACAGAGAGCCACGACATATATGTCAAAGCACGGTAAAAATATTAGTACGTGGCTACATCGTGTCATGTTGAAATACAAGCTACAACTTGTGTTACCCATCCACTCTTCACCAAAAAAAAATTAGTGAGATGACCCCTCTGTAGAGGAACCAAAGGGACACTTTGATCTTTAGTGGTAGTTTAAGATGTCATATATTGTTCACCTAATCCAAACCCGCTAAACCAAGTTATCGAAATAAAACATTCAAACTTGTCACACACTTGTGTTATCGAAATGACAATAAGGTTGCATCATTTAAAAATTCACTTTTTTAAGGGCATTGGCTACCTTAGCATACTTGCATCATACAGTATTGAAAAAGACCGAAATGGATTTATCCCCCAGCTACTTATCCTTGAAAATTCTCCTTAATTGTCATGTAATAAATTAAATTTTATGCATTGTGCTTAATATTTGTTGTTGACTTGTTTGTTTGCAGACTACAACCATTTCGCTTATAGCTGAAAAAAATGAGATGACCACCAAGCTACATGTATTCGAGCAACAAGCACAACTGGCGACTGGTATGATATTATATTATCCTACATCTGATCAATAATTTTTTATTAGTTTATTTTATTTCTTGTATTGGACAATGAAAGATTGTCAACTATATATCAACTAGAGGGGGTGTCGAAAGTTCGAAAAATTCATAACATCCACCAATTCATAAGTCTTTTTAATATTCATGTGCTATATATCACTTCCATTTGTAAGAACTATAAACTATTTGTTATTTGCATTCATGTGTAGTTGTCATTCTTACTATATTACTTTCTCAGCATGGATTTCCACAACTACAAAAATCTGCATAATAAAATCTGTAGTTGTGGAAAGTAATGTATTGTATGAGTCGAATTATGCTAGCAAGCATTCTAATTTCATGTTCCACACGCACTAGCTATTTTCTCCATGTTTACCATGTGAGTTCGTTTATTATTTATCAAACTAAATTGTATATTAAGGTTTACTTAGTTTAGTCATTAACCGAAATACTTCTATTGCTTGTGTATACAGCTCAGAATGAAGCACTAAAGGCTGAAATCCATCGGCTCAAACTTGCTGCTGGTGAGACTATGGGCTCTCACGTGACAAGCAATTCATACCAAGGAACGAGCTCTCAAATGATGCAATAGGAGCAGCAACAAATACATGATCATCAACTAGCAAAGTACCAGCAAGAACTAGAAGAAATGGTGGAGCTTGGTAATGTTTTGAAGCAAAAAAATATAACAAAGGAAGTTTCACGTGAAAAATTCAAGTAGAGAGCCTATTTTTCCTCGGAAATATCTATGTTGTAACACTGGTAAAACTAATACTCCATCCGCTGTGTGACGTTTTATTGTGTCAAATATACCTTTTCGTATGTTGCTTGATATTTTCCCTTACTTGGAGGGAGCTTGGTTTATATAGAGTTCTTATTATAAATTATAACTATGTATATAGTCAAGCTAATTCTGCTAATATCTTTTTATCACCTCCTTCTTGGGACGTGAGGATAAACAATGCCATATTATCTTAGGAGAAATATATTTCACCAATCTTGCATCACTAGAAATTTCTAGCAAAAATATTGTATATGTGATAGGAACTGTTCTATGTTGCGCCCACATATGAATTGTAAATTGCAGTATATATTTTTTTATGTGAAGATTATGCGTACGGATAATAAAGGGCGGAGCTCATGTTTTTATAATTCATTATCTGGACAAATAGTATTTGCCCAACAACTAATTTAGTGAATGCAGGTTTTATCAATTGATTCCGAGCTCGATTTATCATGTATTATCATGAACTAGTGCATCTCGGTAGGCTAGTTGTTCTGTGACACATGTGTACAATACAATTTTTAGCAGTAGTGATTCACATGCACTCACACGTACTCGTGGTTTTGTGATTTTGATAGATCAAGATATGCATGTAGAAATAAAACATGTGTAACAATAAATCTATCCATATATAGGAAACCGTAGATAACATACAATGTTTGATAACATGCAAGGGTATGCATCAATACTCTACTTGGACTATCTGATGGGCCAGATCTGGAGCTGGGGCCGGGGTTGTTTTGGCATAGAAAGTCGTTGGCGAGCTCGAAAGGTTGTGGAAGACGTGGTTGTTCCTAGACTTGTGGAGCAATAGTATACAAGATGCAGACCATAATGGCCAAGTTTTCATTTATGTGCCAGTGTCAGACATATGACAGATGAACTCCTCAATTGTGTTCCATTGTTCTGCAGCATCCATGAAAGAAGTTTTGCTGCCAGGTTGGGCAGTAAAGCCTGACTGTGGGTGTATAGATTTCTAATCCCAAGCCCCCATTGCCATTTGGGCATTGTGACTATCTCCCACGAAACACCTACTTCTTGTTCTTCCAAAATAAAAAAAAACTCCACTGCCTCGATACTTACTTTCTCCCAAGCAATGCATTAACTGAAAAAAAAATCTATGGCTCAGAGTAATGCATCAATCATTGATTTGTATCAGCCTTCGTGGTATCCATCCTGGCAATCGTCTGTCAATTATCTGAATGACGGTTTGGAAAAGCCGCCTTGGGATTTTGTTCATTCAGAGTGGGATACCTAGATATGTGCATGAAATTCCCTGCAAGGGTTGTTGGCCATAAGCCCAATAGTCGCAAGGAAAAGATAAATTCTATTGGAATCCACATGAGTGGTAAATTTTTGTTAGACTCCACGTTCAAAATGTTAGTTCATTCCTATGCTCCCATAATAACAATAAACACGTTTGGAAAAAGTAGGTATCACTAAAAATTAAAATGTTTAGGTGGTAGCTTCGTCGAGGTGTTATTCTAAACAAACTTAACCTCGCATAGCGCAGCTGGAAAGGTCTTCAAAGTGTTGCTTTTATCATCATGATAAGAATATAAAAAAAACTTATTCTTTCAATGCAAGTCCGGGTTTATATGGCTAGTTATCCATGTGGCTTCAAACTTGTATCCGCCTAGTAGTGTTGTAAATATTTTTAGCAACTGGCTACGAGATATTGATCTCAAGGATAGAATCCTCATATGGGTAGAAGCGGTTGCGTTGTTATGATCGGTATGGCTATGCGGAAATGACATGGTTTTTAATTCTAAAATCCATCTTATTTGCAGGACGCGGGTGTTATCACCAGATTTTGGCTAAACCAGGAGATGGGCCGCGATCAAGATGGGCTTGGAAGATTACACGTGGAAGATCTCTGAAGCGGCCTTGCACGAAGAATTTGGGCTAGATTGCCCGTGTATCTTTAATTATAGTAGATTGTATCGTAGATTAAAAGTTAGAGTTTGTCTCGTACACGGTGGGGATTGTTCCCACATTAGAAAGTCCCCTGGACTATAAATATGTATCTAGGGTTTATGAAAGAAACAACAACCAACGTTCAACACAAACAAATCTCGGCGCATCGCCAACTCCTTCGTCTCGAGGGTTTCTCCGGTAAGCACCATGCTGCCTAGATCGCATCTTGCGATCTAGGCAGCACAAGCCTACCCACGTTGTTCATGCGTTGCTCGTGTCGAAGCCTTTTTGATGGCGAGCAACGTAGTTATCTTAGATGTGTTAGGGTTAGCATTGTTCTTCGTATCATATGTTGTCGTAGTGCGACCCTTATGCATCTAGCCGCCCTTACACCTATCTTAGGTGTAGGGGCGGCACCCCGCTTGATCATAGTTTGGTAGATCTGATCCGTTACGGTTGCTCCTTGTTCTACAAGGATTAGTTTGATATCCGCACTAGTTAGGCCCTACAAAGGGTTGGAGGATCCAGCGGCGTGTAGGGTGACGTTCGCTAGCCCTAGAAAGGATGTTCCGGGGATCAACCTCGTGTTGGTTTTTAGGCCCTGTCTAGGATCGGCTTACGGTCACCGTGCGCGAGCGCGAGGCCCAATCGTGAGTAGGATGATCCGATTATGCGGTGAAAACCCTAAATCGTTGTAGATCTCATTAGCTTTATCTTGATCAAGCAGGACCACCATATATTCGGACACCTTGTACGAATCATGGGTGGATCGGCTCTTTGAGCCGATTCACGGGATAACCCGAGAGCCGATCGAGGCTCGTATTTAATGTTTACGTGTATGCCATGCAGGAAACTAAGCGAGGCATCATCCAACACCTTCCCGACCAGGTATAGGTCAGGTGGCACGCCCTTGCGATAGCATCGGACGTGTGACCGAGGAGGCTTTGCGGGCCGTCGCTCCGAGGGACCGGGGCCAGCCGCAGCCCTAGTTGTTCCCGGCTCCTAACTGTGTTGCCTGTCGCTGCCCGCCAGTGGGTTTCTGACGTCAACACATTCTGGCACGCCCGGTGGGACAACCTTCGACATCCACCACATCGCCATCTACATCCGAGATCGCGGAAAGCACTCAGATCAAATACGAGGATCTCCCTGCGGAGCACGAGAAGAAATACGGTGAGCTGAAGGCCATCTTTGAAGCCGAACTCATCGGCTCCTTTGAGAAGACCCGTTCGCACGGTATCAAGCTCAATGAAAGCACACGTCCGTTGCCTGGCGACAACATGGTGGATCTCAGCCACTCCATATGCGAGCCAGAGTTCCCCTTTGGTGTCAACATGGCAGGGCTTGCAAGCCGCCATGGCAAAGATGAAGCAGAAAGCAGCCACTCCCGTGGCAAGGATAAAGAGGAGGCCGATCCGCGCGACCGGCCCCAAGATGATGACAGACGGTACCCGACGAGAGGGGAAGTGAGAAGCGTGCGGTATCAACGTCCACTCTCCGTGCATCTCCTCAACAAATATGAGCAACGATGACGACCGACGTCGGCGCCACGACGTAGATGATGAGAGAATTTGTCGGTCCGATGCGAGAGGACGAGGAGGTACCGTCGGCATGATAGAAACAACGACGGGTACAATCGTCACGCCGGAGGGAGGTCAAGGGGCAGGATGACATGGATAGGCATCTGGACTGTCCTTTCTTCAAACATTGCTGGGACTCAGGAATGAGCCGATTGCCAACAATCGAGAACTTCCCAGAGTGCAAACAAAGGAAGAAGGATGCAGCTAACGTGTCCGTGTTCAAGCGTCTAGGGCCTCTCCCGCCTCGGAACAAGTATGCTGAGTCCGCTCGGGTGGAAGATCTCGAGGAACTAGAGGACGATGATGAAGAAGACAAGTATCATCGGCCCAGGTGGTGCCCTGATGGGCTCAGCCGTTCCCAAAAACGAAGGGTTCAGCGACTGCGTGGGCTGGAAGAAGCTGAAAGATTATACCTGCACACGTTGAGGAAGGCACGGCTTGATCTGGCCGCCAAAATTCAGCGAACCCTAGACGAAGAAGGTCGGCCACAAAGAAAAGAGTGGCGCCCCGAGCAAAATAAAGCCGATGAAGATACATCGGCTGGCACAAACATGGTCTTCATCCTCCCAACGGAGTTTAGCGCTCCAAGATTATATGAAGCACCTGTGGCACAATTGGACTGCGGCCCACGGCCGGTCATCTTTGAGAAGCCGCGAGAAAGAAGTTACAGGCATCTGAAGGCCCTGTACTTGCGAGGTTACATCAATGGGCAGCCTCGTCAACAAGATGTTGGTAGACACCGGAGCGGCAGTTAACATTATGCCATACTCCATGCTACGTCGGTTGGGACGCTCTAGCTCGGATCTGATCAAGACCAATGTGACACTGAGCGATTTCAACGGCCAAGCATCTGACGCACAAGGTGTTCTGAATGTGGATCTGACCATAGGAAGGAAAACCGTCCCTACGACGTTCTTTATCGTCGACAGCAAGAGTACCTATGCTGTCCTACTAGGGAGAGATTGGATCCACGCCAACTGTTGCATTCCATCCACGATGCACCAATGCCTGATACAGTGGGATGGAGATGAAGTAGAAGTCGTCCACGCAGATGATTCAGTCGAGATTTCAACAGCTGGCATGGACGTTTGGGAGACATCATGCCAAGAGCCACTCTCAGGCATCAATTTGGACGACTGCGAGCGCATCGATGTGACAAAGAATGGGGTTAGGCTGGTTTTATCCACAGGCCTGACCGTGTAATAAAAGCAAACATCGATGGACGAATGTGGCGATGCCGATCCAGGGGATCGGCCCCAAAAATTTATGGAGGAACATTACAAAACCTTCATCGAGCAAGCAACGTGGAGGCCGATTCCAGCAATCGGCCAAAATTATCTTCACCATCCTTTCTGCTGGGATTCAACGTCGATCTAATGGGCAATGGGTTTACGTCGGCTGATGAACTGGAAGAAGTCCACACTGGTCCCAACAGAGCCGACGTTCGCATAGAGTGCCTTGGTTAACCACAGAGCCGATTTCAGCAGTTACCTGGCAGAATCGGCTCGGGGGGGCACCTAATTGGATGAACATGTGCGGTACATATGCAGCAAAATATTGGGAGGCCGATAGAAAAATCGGCCCGTAAAAAAAGCAGAAGCCGATGCATGGCCATCGACTCAAGAGGCCCAATGGAGCAGTTATCGAGTTACATGGAGAAGCTCTACTGGAGGAACCCCCTCAATGGATTTGTTTGGTGACTCAAATCGGCTCTTCAAGGACCCCTAACTCCCATTGGCAAGTCTTCAAGTTCAGCGGTGCTAGCAGCATAAACGTGACATCTTCTAGAACCAGGACTGCGGGATTGAGGATCATAACCCTGACTAACGATAAGAGCAGCATAAACGCGCAAGTCAGGGTAAGGATGAGCCTAACGAAGGGAGCATATCTCTTCTAGGACCAGGAGAACAGCCGATGACGAAGCAATCGGCTGTAACGTTTTTTGCCTGAGGCTTGACCAAGGTGGTGACTTGGTAGCTGTAACTTCCAGGGGTTGTTACGTCCAGAGTTTTAGAGGGCATCAGAAATGCAAAGACATCCTCAACGGAAGTTGCTTCAGCCTGCCAAAGATGATGAGCTGATCTGATCGGCCAGGCGCAAGATGTGAGCTGGAGAAGCTCGGGGGCAGCTCGCCCTGAAATTTCTTCACTCTGAAGAACCGATTTTGTTGGAATCGGCTGATTCTCCATTACGAGTTGGAAACCGAGGATGGCCGACTTGGTCGTCTCACTGCTATTCTCGCCCCGACTGAGGCTCGGGGGGCAGCTTGCCACGAAAGGTTGCTATAAGGAGCCGATTTTGCTGAAATCGGTTAGCTCTGCATCTCAATTTGATTTTGAGAGATGGTTGCTGTAAGAAAACAGAGCAGGATTATAAAACGTCACTGCGTACTATCACGAGGGAATTTGTGGACAAGTGATGCTTGTTCTGCAGAAGTGGCAGCTTCGACGTTTGAATTGATCCAGCAACAGTCCTAGGGCTCTCCTGAAGGCAAAGAGGATCTGGAAGAGAAGGATGCGGCAGAAGAATGTATGAAATTTATAGTTAATGAGGAGGCTGGACATTATTTCAGGAGTTTTGCCGCTAAGTTTAACATGCCATTCTGTGGGATCTGCGTTTACAAGATCTAGGGTTTGCACGATTGTGGCTTGGCCCTGTTTGACCGGGAGTTTTAGTCCGGATGGATCTATCTCAAAATTTATCATGAGAGACCGATGCGTTGCCATCGGCTCATTAAGCATTGACCGAATTGACAATCGGCAGAATCAGTACGAAGGACAATCGGCTAAATTATCATACAGGAAATCGGCAAGATCAAATTGGGGAAATTCTTCATTGATAAACGAGATTTCTTACAAAAAGAGCTGATTGCTCTCAAAAGGAGGTCCTAGGGGATACATTGCCCCGTCTACCACTACTGGCCCTAGGCTAAGATCCTATCTAGGGGCCGTTGCTGCCCTCGTCGTCGTCATCGTCGTCGTCGCCGTTGTCGGCGCTGCTCCCGACCGGCTCGTCGTCGCTGCTGTAGCGACCGCCGGCAGGACCCTCGTTGTCTTCGTCCTCCTCATCAGCGTCGTCGTCGTCGCTGTCGAAGTCGCTGAGGTTCCCGGGCCAGGGGCAGTGGCGCTTGGCCGGCGGCTCGTCGGAGGAGCTGTCGTCCTTCTCCTCCTCCTCCTCCTCCTCCTCCTCCTCCTCCTTCGCCTCCTCGGAGGAGGTGACCCCGTCCCAGGGAAAGCGACCATCGTCACTTTCCTCCTCCGACTCCCCATGGGCGAGGAAGCGGAGGTCGCTCTCCCCGTCGGTCAGGGACTTGTCGTTCTCTGACCAGATGGAGAAGTTGTGGCTCGGCTCGTCCCCGGCCTCGATGGCGCGGCGGATGTTGGCCGCATGGGCCTCCTCCGGGTTCCACTCCGGCGTCGGCTCGCGGAAGGGGGAGGACTGGGCGGAAAGATCCGATGAAGAAGAAGAGGAAGACATGGCGGCAGAAAAGGGTTTTTTGGGAGTGCTAATGCGAGGAGGATGAAGAGGAGAACTGTTCGATGCGGTTAAATAAAAGGAGATGGAGATTTAATTTTCGAGCAGTTTTCGAGGACATGGTGCCAAAACTGTCAAATCGTGCAGAGAAGTTGGGAAGGCAAGTCGTCATGATGAAACATACTGCGACGGTTCTGCTCTGCCACGACATGACCCTTCGAAGAAAAACGAGTGGTTTTGAAATTATCATTACCAAAACCAGGGGGCATGTGTTATCACCGGATTTTGGCTAAATCGGGAGATGGGCCGCGATCAAGATGGGCTTGGAAGATTACACGTGGAAGATCTCTGAAGCGGCCTTGCACGAAGAATTTGGGCTAGATTGCCCGTGTATCTTTAATTATAGTAGATTGTATCGTAGATTAAAAGTTAGAGTTTGTCTCGTACACGGTGGGGATTGTTCCCACATTAGAAAGTCCCCTGGACTATAAATATGTATCTAGGGTTTATGAAAGAAACAACAACCAACGTTCAACACAAACAAATCTCGGCGCATCGCCAACTCCTTCGTCTCGAGGGTTTCTCCGGTAGCACCATGCTGCCTAGATCGCATCTTGCGATCTAGGCAGCACAAGCCTACCCACGTTGTTCATGCGTTGCTCGTGCTGAAGCCTTTTTGATGGCGAGCAACGTAGTTATCTTAGATGTGTTAGGGTTAGCATTGTTCTTCGTATCATATGCTTTCGTAGTGCGACCCTTATGCATCTAGCCGCCCTTACACCTATCTTAGGTGTAGGGGCGGCACCCCGCTTGATCATAGTTTGGTAGATCTGATCCGTTACGGTTGCTCCTTGTTCTACAAGGATTAGTTTGATATCCGCACTAGTTAGGCCCTACAAAGGGTTGGAGGATCCAGCGGCGTGTAGGGTGACATTCGCTAGCCCTAGAAAGGATGTTCCGGGGATCAACCTCGTGTTGGTTTTTAGGCCCTGTCTAGGATCGGCTTACGGTCACCGTGCGCGAGCGCGAGGCCCAATCGTGAGTAGGATGATCCGATTATGCGGTGAAAACCCTAAATCGTTGTAGATCTCATTAGCTTTATCTTGATCAAGCAGGACCACCATATATTCGGACACCTTGTACGAATCATGGGTGGATCGGCTCTTTGAGCCGATTCACAGGATAACCTGAGAGCCGATCGAGGCTCGTATTTAATGTTTACGTGTATGCCATGCAGGAAACTAAGCGAGGCATCATCCAACACCTTCCTGACCAGGTATAGGTCAGATGGCACGCCCTTGCGATAGCATCGGACGTGTGACCAGGAGGCTTTGCGGGCCGTCGCTCTGAGGGACTGGGGCCAGCCGCAGCCCTAGTTGTTCCCGGCTCTACCTGTGTTGCTCGTCGCTGCCCGCCGATGGGTTTCGACGTCAACAGCGGGTTA